>NC_034409.1:87378838-87544295 GCF_002078875.1 Numida meleagris
TGCCCTGAGGATTTTTCTTCCATCTCTTTTCTTCCCTAGTTGAAGAATTTTCCTTCCCCACCTCCGTATGAGAAATCACTTTTACTCATCAAAATAAATAACATCTCAGTGAATTAAGGAAAATGGATGGCAAATTTCTAAAGAGAAAGATCTTTCAATTCCTTGTGTTGCATTAAATATTAAGATTTTTTCTGATTGTAATGAAGCTACTCTTTGTGTCTTTATTGGTGGATCCTATCTGATCAGTTACTCATGTGATTAAAAAGTTGGTAGTATGTCTGTTTGCTTTCTAGCAATAGCTTACTCATGGCAAACCTTTTTGTGCATCTAGTGCATTAGCATGCTGATGCCTTTTACTCTGGCCACTCGGTAGAGTTTAGTCTAGTAGGAGTGAATGAAAGTGGAAGAACAGGACAGAGATGGAGAAGCAAAAGGAGGGTAATGGAAAAACTAGAGATAAAGCTGTGAGTCTTAATCTACAATGGGAACAACAGATTTTGTTCCAACTGTTAAGGAGGCAAACACAGAAATCAGTGCAGCTGCTGAGCCTGTAAAGCAAAGAATTTCTGAGGAAGAAATCGATTATTCCTCTCAGCAGGGCTATTTGGATGTTAATTTGTCCAGTGATGAAGTTAACAATACAGGCGATGCCCATGGAGGTATATGTTCTTCTGTTTCCTCACAACAGTTAGCTCATCCCTGGGAATTCATATCTGCATTGGCCAAAAAGCAAAGTGTCGTACAACAGAAAATTCAAATATCCCTTAAGGTGGAGTCACTCATCACAAGATAGTAGATATACTAAAACTCTAAGAGTCTATAGTGACAAAGCCCTGAATTACCATCTTGAAGGAATTCAGATGGCTTGACAAATGTGATGTCTTTTAGTAGTTAAATAGTAGTTAAATACTACAAACCCCTAAATGCTACATGAAAATTTATTTCTTTGGCAAGGAAAGGACATTTTCATTGCTGACTCCATTTCATTTTCCAGAACTAACACTTTAGAAAGAGGTCAAGAAATTTTATTCCCACTAAGAGAGATAAAGAATGACTTAGTTTATTACTCTGACCTTTGTACAAGTGATATCTGAAACTAAAGTTCATCCTAAGTCATAGAAACTATAGCTATTGTTATGAGAAAGAAAATGACTCAGAAAGCTTCATTAGTTATTAAGTAAAATGATCATCAACACAAAACTGAAGAGAAAATCTGAATATTTTGCCTGGAATTTATGCATGCAGAAGAAATTATTTATCACCCTTCCTCAAAACTAAATTAGCAACTGCACTGGAAGGTGAAATGCAGTTATTGCTGAAATGCATTTTAGTTGCAATGCTTAACTATACATTTTCAGTGAATCTTCTGATGTCTGAGAAATGGGATTTCCTGCAGTCACAGAACAGTGTGGAGGTAGTTCTAAGATGGCTGTAGGGTGCCTGGAGCAGGACTGGTTTCACACTCAGGCCTCCTGAGCTGAGTGCTTTTAGCAAGTAAAAATGTTCATGTAGCTACATATAACTTTGACTCTGAAACCAAACGATTGCCTACAAATTCCTAAGTGGCTTCAGCAAATGTGATTGGTAAATCAGAACCAAACTGCATTGCATGCAATTTATTTGACATTTTGTGGTTTCTCTTTTTTTTTTTTTGACCATTACTGGACACCTGGCTTTCTTTTCTTTGGGTATGTTTTTCTTTTCTAAAGCCTTTTTATTATTTTTGATTAGACCAGGATGAGTGATGTTTGTTTACCATATAAAGTCACATCCTTTCCTTGCAAAATCAGTCATTTTTAAATCCAAGAGCGATTTACACCAAATTTTAGTTTTATTGGTCTCAAATGGCAAGATATAATTTCAGAAACAGAGAAGCCCTCAAGAAAACAAGAATTCTCTTATGCATCTATTCCTAGCACTAAGTAGCCAGCTGGGGAAGAAAAGGAGGAAATAAGCAGCTGATATTAATCTAAGTAGATGATTTTGCCAAAACAACCCATGAGACATCAGCTACTCTTTCTTGAGAAATGAAGTGATCTTTCTCTGTGATATTTCAACAACTTTTTTGCAAATGAAACACTTTTCAGATTCTAGAGTAGTTCCTTGAAAATAACACTGCCCAGCTCCCAGACAATAGAAAATAGAGAGATTGGGAAAGATCAGTGCTTGTGTTGCTTCTTTTTATGGAAAAGCTCAGGGCCATTCATTCTAAAAATTTTCCATGACAGACTCCAAATACAAAGAAACAAAGAGTCACATGCAGCATCCTCCAACGTTAGGGAATCTTGTTGGAGAAACATGCTTGAGAAAACAAGTTAAAAATATGTAACTCATACAAATATAATAAGTGATCTATATTATTTGTGCTTTAGGATAATAAAAGACATTTTAATTAAAAATATACAGTAAGCGTATCAATATGAACTGGAGCAGCATGGAAAATGATGTAAGATGATTGTTAATGTGAGAATATGAAAACAGGAATGAAAGATCTCATTGCACAGAAAGGTTTTATTTAGCTTTGTTGAGAAGCATAAGGTGGTAATAAATGGGAGCTGGGTAAATCCAAGAGGAAAGAGAAGAAATTACACTATGGCATGTGTTCAGTGGAAGTGAATGGAGAAGGGCTTCCAGCAACAGTGGAGGCAGAGAAGACACCTTTTTGGGCCCTTTAGGGGAAAGAGAGAGGAGATGTTAGAAGCATTAAAAAAAAAAAAAAAAGTAGTGGAAAGTCTGTGCTAAGAGTCATTGGCTAGAGACAACAAAAAGACCCTGAGCAGTAATACTCAGTCATGTAAGGAGGTGGAAGCAGCAGGGGGATTAATAAAAAATATGGGAATCTTCACTGCTAGAGGATGAAGAAATGAGTAAACACCAAAACACGTGGTGCAAGGGCATATCAAGGGGAAAATAAACATGATTCAGAAATAAGTTCAGTTGAGACTTTTTTTTTCAAGATCCTTGTAAATCTCATGCTCTTAATGGAACCTGTCAGTATGGACAAATTGCTATCAGGAAAGTGTCCTTTGGGTCAAAATTAGAGAAACTTTAGAGATTAGTCCCAAAATATCGTGCATCATTCCAGAGGAAATGCTGACTTAAAATGTGAGAGGATAAGAGAATTGAAAATCAACATGATATTAGCTATTCCAATGTGTGAACATCATGTTTACTGTGAAAACTTGAAAAAGTCTCCACAACGAGTAGTTCTGGAAGCACAGTAATGTTCAGTATGGGAACACTGTCTTGTTGCATCTTCACGTGGGATGTTTTTGGAATGAACATTTAGCACTTTTTAGTTTATTTAATATCTACCAAACAATCCATCTGACCCAATGTATCATTCTAAATATCCAAAATGTTAAGAATTATATTTGAAAAAACAGCATTTAAAAAAAAAAAACTAAATATGTCATACGGTCTCTATATTCATATGTCTGTGCTTCCTGTGTAAGGATGCTGGGAGTGATGGAAGAATTTATTATTATTATAAAAGAGATAAATTTTGACATCAGTAAATCTCACTTGGAATCCTAAAATTTCAGCTCAACTTCATTAATCAATTTTAATGGAAGTAATTAAAAGGGGAGAATATTTGATTAGGTGCTCTAACAAAGGAGCTGGAGTGCCTAATCTCAGTAAGACGCTCAGTGAAGACTTAGTAGGTATAAAAAAATATATATGTATTTTGCTGTGAAACCTTGATAAATTGAGGAGACTACATTGTAAGAATATAAATCTGATCAGATACTTCATCGTCTTCCTTCTTTGTTCTTTTTTCTTTTCTCCTTTATCTCCTAGTTCTTGATATGACTTCAAAATCTTACTCAGATAGGTGTAATGAAGGTAAAAACCTTGATGTATGTAGCTATTATTGACTTTTGAATCTTTCCCTTCCTTACATCCCCACAGTTGTTTGGGATTTGTTCCACAACTCAATTTTGGAAGGAAAAAAATTATGGTAAACTTAATGATTTAAAATCAACTAAATTTGAAATTGAATTGGATGTATAGGGCAATCACATACCTTTAAATAGAAATCTTATGTTTCATACCAGAGGTACTCATGCCAGGGAAATAGAAATAGAGAATAAACTGTCTAGAATTACTTTTCTTCTGTGGAGATGTGTAGACACTCAATGATTAAGTAACTCTTAATTCTACATATCTTCAGAGTCAAGAGTGGACTTTTGCTACCTCCTTGAATTGAAAGAAGTCAGTGTCAGAAATATCATGTTAGTATCATGTGCCATGTGTGTATTTTTCTGTGTTTTGTTTGCTTATTTCAGTGTAGGAGTATCCAGTAATTGGGAAAAAAATGTATGGTTGAAATATTCTGCAAGTCTCTTTAATATTCATATTGTGACATGTTTGGAAATGTCAGCCTTAGAGAAGGCTGTTGTATCCCAAGAATAATTGTTTATTATTCTTAGTTTGTTATGTAAATAGCTTAAAATATAAAATTCTTGTAAACTGAAATAACGGAGTTACCTTTGGAAAAACAAGCTTGCAACTTTTTCATTCTTCTTACTTTCCCTCTCTACCAGATCTTTAACAAAACTACTGTGGGTTTAGCTGAATCAATTTATTTCTGTGTAATATGCATTTGAAGCAAAAGAGAAATCTTAGTTCATTTTTGTGTTTCGTTTGTTGTGTAAATTGGAATTAGCCTGCTGAAATCAGCAATTACTTCCAAATTTATAGCAGGGCATAGAAAAAGCTATGCCTGGTTCTTTCAGTCATGGACTTATATGTTTCATTCCCCTTTCTTCAACTGATACTGCTGATGGTATTTTCTGTTGGTCACTGTAGAAGAAATGGTGCACAGGGCATATTTTCCCGCAGTTGGTATTGATTGCCGGTTACAGTTGCTTCATGATCTCATCATCCCCTTAGGTGATCTGCTGCTGTTGGTTTTTTTTTTTTTCCCGCAGTAAATTTTCTGTATATGGAATGGCAGGAAACAATGAACTGGAACAATAAATTAGCATTTGATTTTTCTACTGGTCATGTAGTGCACCATGTCCTACTCTAGCAAGTTGACTGTCCAATTCTGTTTAGTGTGAGCCAAAATTTCTACCACTATCTGTGGTCTTTCTGTATTATTTTACCTAGCCTACTACTTCGCTTCACTTCATTCAACTATTGGATTTCCCAAGTTGTTGCTCATCCATTTGCTCAGTAGCTGCATTTTACAATGCTGTAGGCTGCTGCTTTGTTGTGCCTGGGTTTGATGATAACAACCCTGATAGCTCTACTTTCCCCATTCTTGTGACCATAGCACAGATTACTCTTCCAGAGGTAACTAATAAATGGAAGAAAGGCAGCAGTTTGTACGAGGAAATAGATTTTACTGAAATGTAGTTGTGTGAACACAAGAAGTAGATTAGTTTTGTCTGAAAATAAATTTTCATGCCTTAAATGTTGCAGAAATAATGGATTATTAGTTCAGCATCAGAAAGGTAGATAGTAATCATTAGAGAGAAACTCCACTAACCTCTCAGGACTGAGCAAATTAAGCTCTTGACACATTTTTATCACAGTAAATATCCAAGTTTACTGACTGTTCCATAGATGAAATGGATAGTCTACTCTAATACATAGATTAGGAATGGATTTATACAGTAAAGGAAAAAAAATTACTCAGCTGCAGTGCCTGTATGAGCTTCCTTGAGTATAAAAATTTTATATTATTCTGTTCCTCTTTCACTCAAAACTAATTTTCTATAGTAGATAATCATTTGTTGATATAATTGTTAATTTCAGGCAGCATTTAGAGCATCAGTACTCTTAGACAATAGACTAAATTCTTCCTCTTGCTCTTTTCAACCAGTGTATGAACACCAAATCCTTGCTATCACATTAGGTACCTGAGACTGTTTCGTTTTAGTGTTCTCTGGATCACAGTTACTTTGCATGCACTGCTGACATTTAAATATCAGCCAGATGTTGTGATTTTATTTTCAACTCCGCTGGCCAAATTGTATGAGTCACTCCATGCTGATCAGGTTCATGCAACTTACTGGAAGAATCTTTCAGGCAGAAATTATCATTTTATTATGATCTTCTTGCTACCCTCCCCAGCAATTCCATTTTAATGCATTCTTCTTTACAAAGGAAATCAGAGTCTCTAACTGATTAATTGCAGTCACAAATTACACCGTAAACTGCAGTAAGATTATATATACAAAAGAATGAATCCATTCTCTAGTCTTTTAAATACTAAAATCCTCAAATAGAGCCTGTTATCATTCATTTTGAATTCTTTTTTTTAAATAACAATCAGAATCCCTGCTTTGAGGATGTCTTCTCATACTTGGCACTATCTGTGCTTGTTCTTGTATCTATGTGTAAACTGACACAAGGTAAACTGGTCACAAGGTAATGGCTTTAAGTTGTTCCAGGGAAGGTCTGCATATTAGGAAAAAATTATTCTCTGAAAGAGTGGTGAGGTATTGGCACAGGCTGCCCAGGGAGGTGGTGGAGTAAGTGTCCTTGGAGGTGTTCAAGAACTGTGTGGATGCGGTAGTGAGGTACCATGGTTAGTGGGCATGGTGATTGGACTGGGTGACCTTAGTGGTCTTTTCCAACCTCAATGATACTATGATTCTGTGTAACAGTTCTGCCTTAATAAGTTCTAAAAAAATCTATTTCATTCCCATTTTGTTGGACTAGAAGAAAAGAGAAAATTATTTTGCAATAACTGAAGATGAAGTGTACAACAGCTGCGGAGCAATGGATGTATTTAAAAATGAGACAGTGTTCAAAAAATGTACATAATTTTTCTTCTGGTTATAAATCCATTTCATGTTTAGTTTCAATGACATGATCACTCTGTGTTTTATTCTTTGAGATTAACAGATTCTCTGTATCTTGAGTGACAAATGAAGATGGAGAGGTGGGGGGTTGTGTCTTTCTTCTTTTATTTTGATCCCCTTTCCCAGCGACCCAAGAGCACAGAATTAGAGGCTGTAGGAGGCAGTAATTCTTATCTGAATACACAGTCTAAAACCCTTACCCTACTTTGGGCCCTCTGAAATGTGGTTAATCTCACCAACCCATGCTTCCAGGGCTGTCCCAGACCGACTCCTGTTGCCATTCTAGATTCCAGCTTATCCAGAATCACCCATTTGGCTGTTAGAAAATCTGATTTTCTTTTCACCTGCCTGGGTATCCTCAATGCAAAGCACCTCATGAAGTGCTGAACATGCTGACCCCAACTAGATTGATGTTAGGATGCAAAATAATTTGTGCAGAGCCAAGGTTTTATCCCTCCTGTGAAATGAATAGGATTTGGAGATTAAGTAAATGAGGAAGGAAAATTTCATCATTTTCTCCATCACTCATAAATGGATTCATACTACATGTAAGACTTTGAGTAAAATCACTCTTCATCAGTTTTCAGTTTGAAATGATCGGTCTGATACAACTGCTCAAAGACTACTATGTTTTAGGTGAGATCAGTAGGAGCATTTTGGAAACTAGGCCACATTTTCATCTAAAAAGAAAATCCTAATTTTCCTGTGATTTTTATTTTACATAATCTTCTGATTTTACTGTGTTATGATTTAGAGACATTAATAAATTGTGTATACAGTTTAAAAATATTGTATATGCTGAATCACATTCCTTCAGGTCCTGATCTATTAGTAAACTTAATGTCTATACAGATTAGATGAAATATTATGAATGTATAGGGTGATCAGTAGGTGACTCTTGCCTTATGTTGACATGTCAAAGCCTCTATACCTCTACCTCCCAGCACTGTGTTAACCAAAGTACTTTCTTGCTTTTCTCCTCTCCTGCTGCAGATGAATGAGGAATTTCTATACACATTTCTGAAGAATGAAAACTCCTCTGTTTAATAACCCGTTTTCTTTTTTTCTGTGAGCACTGAACCAAAAAGAGTTGAAAACCTTCATTCTTAATGAACTATATATCTTTTTTTCTGGCCATTCTTGGGGAACTTCCTGAAGTGGGAGTAAATAGCATAAAGGGCAAAAGCAATACCTTGGTATACCTTAATCCTCAAAACCTAATAACGGTTATCTTGGGCCTTTGTGCTATCTGTGTGAGAGAAGGAGTGTTGGGCCAAATGAGTCTTCTCCTGTATCTACCACCATATGGAAATGCTTTTTGAGAAACCATTCCTTAAGGGTTTAGAAGGCAAAGGAAATGATTTTCATGATTGTTTTAGGACTTCATAAGGATCCAGATAAATTCCTTGCTTCACCCACAACTGACAGCTATTGCAAGAGATCATACCGACTGGAAATTCAAATTTTCTGTTGAATATCAACGTCATCCTTACTTAACTCTGGAAAGTGGGGTTAAAGGACAGGTTGTAGTTAAAGTCTGTGGCTACTAAAAGTATTATTGCCTGAGATGCTGTTGTGAAGAGCTGAGGGTTTCTAGGCACGCAGCCAGTGCTTCTTCTCCCTTATTTAACAAACTGGTCTCTAGAGATGTTAATAATTTCAAGTGGCAGATTATAGTATGCAGTGGTGGTGAGGATGTTAGGTGAGTCTGTTTTAAGTAATTTTGGAGGGTGTTTTTTTCTTCCTAACATTTTTCAGGCCCAGATTTAAATTCCCAGAGTTCTAATCCAGAAGGGACTATTACATCAATTTGATTGAACTCCTGTTTGCCACAGGCCATTACGCTTAACACAGTTAATTGCATATTGAGCCTAGTAACTTGTGTTGGCCTGAAGCATAATTTCCAGAGAGGTATGAACTTGTGACTTGAGGTTATCGCACTATTTCCCTCAGTGGTCTATTCTGATGGTTAACAAGATATACATTCAAGTACATGAATCTAGTTGCTTTGTATTTGTTTTAATTGCCAGTTATTGTTTCTTTTATATCATTGTTAACTGGATTAAATAATCTTTAATGTTGTATTTCTTTAATTGTCTACTTTTAAGTTTTAGCAGAGATAAACAAGTTGACCTCTTTAATTGTCTTGCCATCCATTACTTCCACTAGCTCTACAGTAACTTTGTATCTCTCGAAACTTTCTCTTTTTTCAACATATTTTAAGCCTTTTCTTTATTCTCAAAGGACTTTGTCAAGAATGCAGATCACCACGTGTGGTATAATCTACAAATGTTATCATCGGTGATCACGTTTAAACCAATCCACTGGTAATCGAGTTTAATAGATTCAGCCTAGAAACAAGTCCTAAAAATTCCCAAGCTGTTCAGGGGTGATTAATTGCTGATGTTCTTTTTGGCACTTTAGAAAGTAGACAGGTCTGAATCCATTTAACATGTGCTTTGTTGCTATGTGCTGCTAATTGGGAGTTCTGCAGTGCAAGGTCAAAAATCTAACAAAAGCCTGATTTTTACAGATCAGTTACTTTAATTGACCAAACTTGTTATCTTATTGAAGATAACATTGTGATTATTGGGCACTACTTGTTTTTCACAGGATAACATTCTTTAAAACATGACTTCTTCTTCAGTTCAAATCCTCAATTCAAATTCTTATTACGTTTTCCATTGTTTTGTCTTGAATTGATTTATCTGGCTTACCATTATCTGTATTACCTTGTGAGTCTTTCTGAGGCACTCACTCCTTTCCTTTGAAATACCCCTGTTCTTATTCAATTTTTGGAAATAATAGTAAGCCAGAGATCTTCTCAGACAAAGTTTCTAGGATTTTGAGTGAAAGTTATCATCACTCCTGGAGTTAAACTTTTTAAAATGTCTAATTCCCTACTGGATATTGTCTAATGACATCGCTCTCAGTTACTAATGGACTAGAAAGTACTTCATCGCCTTCAAAGGATATGATTATGTCATCCTAGTTCCTTCTAAATAGAGAACTGTAATATCTGCTAAATGTCTCTGCCCTAGTACTTATTGGAACTAAATAGATGTCGTGCAAGATGGAGCTGATCTGTCAGTTCTGAGCTAATTCTGCACTTAACTAATTTTAGGTGCCTCACAGTCTAGAATTCCCATTAATGAGTGGTTTTACAAGAGCTGTTTGACCTGCGCTGCATTTGCTCATTTTAAGCATGTATTGCTCCCATTGCCTACTACTTCTTAAAAGCAAAGTAACCATTTCTCCACGCTCAAAAATTACAGACAATTCTTTACAGACAGGTTCTTTTGCCTAAGAATTTTCAATGCTACTAAAACATCATGCAGAAGAGGCAAATTCTCAGCAGTGTTATTTAGACACTGGAAGAGTGAAGTAATTTCTTCACTGTGTTCTCTGTGTTCACTGTTTGCAGGTTTGCTCAACAGCACACTGCTGAGGAGATGGAAGAGATGTAGGCTGATGAGCAGCATTTCCTGTCTCAGAGGAATGGTTTGTTAGCTTGCGAGATGAGTCTGCAGTTTGCACAAGTGCCGCATGGGGAACAATTCTAACACTGCCAAGTCTTATTTTTAGTCCATAGCAGACAGCTGAGACTGCTCAATAATTATCTAAGCTGATTTCTTACCCACTTGATTCAAAAGGAAATGGCAGCTGAAAAGTCAGGGCCTGTAACTCTCCAGCTTTCATTGTAAGTGTCCCAGGAGTGGAATCAGTTTGGGGTTTGCCACGACTGGCACTTACTCCACTCAAACTGCCCATGGGTAGCCAAGCATGGTGGCACCTGTGTGGCCAAATCCACCTCCATAGGCAGAAGTGCCAGAGAGGGACTTGCAGTTACTGCATTTCTGTGAAAATTAGTTGGGTTCCTTTTGTCTGTGAAATATCTTTCAGTGATCCTAGAGCAGCAGTGACAATCTAATAGCAAATGAAGGACTTCAGAATTCAATTGTACAAAAGGGGCTTTGAGGAGAATGATAAATGACCTAAATTAAGCCACTGTTTTTAAGTTCCTAATTTAAGCATTGTCCATAATGCATACTTTCCTCAAGCCTTCTTGCAGCTGTCGCTGCTGGAAAACAACTAGTATTTTCCTGTCTGTTGTTTGTTTTCTCAACACTTTATTTGTCAAATGCCACCTGAAGTATTGGCATAAGAAATTAACACGACGGTTTTTTGGTTCCCTTTTAGCCTTCCATATCCTTGTGTGTAGCTCAATAGCTCAGAGAATAAGTTGTATTTGGGTAAAAAAATTCTACCTTGGCTTAGAATACCTTTGATAAAAAAAGAATTTCTATGTTAATGTCTCTAAAATTATGTTTGGATTCTCTGTATCTCAAATTAGCGAGCAATGATTTACTATTTTTCTTAGATCATGAGTCTGGAATATAGTAGATTTTTTTTAATAGATTATATGGATTCAGTTTCCTCTGTTCCAACACTTCTAACTGCTGGGTTGGTCTCACATAGTTTCTGCTTGGTAAAGCAGTAGGAGACTAAGGGGTGATGCACTGCACTATAGTATCTTGTATGTGTTTTTAAGAGGGATGGGACACTGGTATTGGTTGCTACAGCACCTAGAGTAAAAATATTGAACTAAAAATATTTTTAAATTTATTTCTGTACTATGAAAAAACATGTGGCACGGCACTTAGCGGTTTAGAAAGGTAGAAAGTAGCAATTAATAACAGAACCTGGGAACTCTTAGATGGCCTTTGTCAGGTTTCTATCATCATCATGAATCTGGCCAAATAGATTTCTCCAAAGTATTTCTTCAATGCTGGTAAGATGGTAACAAATCATATGGCACAGAAGAGAACTTCCTTAATTTATCACTGTGTATTTTCTTCACGTTTTGAAATTTGTAAATAATGGACAATGCCACAATCTAGGTTTGAGAGGCACCCTGGTCTGTGTGTGGAAGATCATTGTTCTGTAAAAAGAAGGGCAACATTTCTGCAGGGGGCTTTCTTATTGGAAAATCCTCTATTTTGCTGGTTTCTGGCTGAAAAATAATCCTGTGATTTTAAGGACATTTTTTAGGACATTTTGACACTTCCTGTTCTACTGATAAGACAGGGCTCAGTTTTTCAGTGTACTTAACTGTGTGTTAAAGTCCTGTTGCAGCCAACAGAGGTTTACACTCAGACATGAGGCTGTGCTTCAGCGCCTGCCAGAGTCATCAGGAATTGGCAATTCCCACTTGTTAGCGTTTGAGGATGAGAATTTCCTATTTTACACATAAAGACAGCAGGATCCAATCTGCTGCCTTGATATTGTTAATGCCTGTTTATTCACTGTATGAGGTGGGATACCAAACTCTCAGGCTTGAGAATGCAGAGCAGCACCAGTGTTTGACTCACACCATATTTTCCATCTAACAATCTCAAAGCACTTTCAGTAGAGGCTTGTGTCCTACCATCTTCCTACAAAAGAACATAAGCAGGGAGGAGGTGAAATGGCTTGCACACAGACAGCCAGAAACCTGTGGCAAAGAAAGAACATGGGAAGTGGGATGATGCCTGTCCTTAATCAAACAGTGAAGAGTTTGTTTGCACTTGCTGGGACTAATTCTGTGCAGTGTTTATGGCTAGTTTGGATGTTCTGTGAGGTCTTATTCAGCCCAGTGGAACATTCATGTACAGTGTGAGCAGGATAACAGTTTACATATTTTTGGCAACCTGGAAAAAGTATTGCCTGTTTCCCACTCTGTCACAACAATGTACCATTGACAAGACTAGTTTGGGAAAGTTTAATCTCATCTTCACTGCTGTCCATTGCAGCTTTTTTGAAACTCAGAGGAAAAGACCAGCCTAGACCAAGCCAGGGAAGAGGACTAGGATTAAAACTGACTTGGAAATACTGGACAGTTTTAATCAGCCTCAGGAGATTGCTCCATTCAGCCAGATATCTGCAGAAACATGTCTTCAAAAAGGAGGCTGCCCCAGTTGAGTAGAAACTACGGAGAAGGAGAGAGTACATTTATTAGGGACAATTCTGGATTTTGCTAAACTATAGATGAAAGAGTGCTTTACACCTTCGCTCTGCATCTTACTGTCCACCACTTGATAAATACTGTTGTCTAATCCTTTACTTGAATCCTTCTCTTGCTTTTGACAGCTCTGGTTTGCAGGCTTCAGGTTTTAAAATTGGTAATGCTCTGGATTCTAGAGCTGTGTTATTACTCGATGATCTGTTTTGGAGGGTTCTTTATTTTTGATTGAGTGGAGGTTGGTAAAGTGCTAATCCTTAGGTTGTGCTCAAACTGAGCTTGAAAACATGGCTACTAAAGGCTTCAGCCCAAGTGAAAAGAGGAGCCAGGACTATAACTTTTGAAAATCAATTTCGATAGAACTATTTTTAAGTAATTTCTTCTATTACCTTGTTAATAGCTGTATCTTACCCTCTTCTGTGGTTAGGTTGCGGTTGGACTTGATGATCTTGAAGGCCTTTTCCAACCTGAGCAATTCTATGATTCTATGATTCTCTTTCCTGAATACCATTTCAGTGAAGTAACAGATTAAAATTATGGGCAATAAAACAAAAATATGAGGTTATGAAATGAATTCCATTTTTCCAGTTCTCTTTACCAAGTGACATTGAGAGAATCTACATTGTGTTCCTCAAGCACTGGGGTTGCTTGTTGACATCCCATTGCTGGGCAGGCTAGATTGATGGGTGTATAAAAGTGACCTGGGAGATGAAATTTAAAATCAAGTGTTAGACTACTTTTCCCTTTCTCTTTGGGCTCTAAATCTCACAGAGGTTTTCACTGGTTTCTTAAGTTATGTGTTGAAGCAAAGGGAAAAAAGAAGGTAATTTTTGTACAGTAAAAGTAGAGATTTCCATTTGTCATTTTGATTCCAGAGGGTAAAATGTCAAATGTTGTAAGCTCACCACAGTGGCTTTGATTCTTGCCAGAGATCCAACCAAACAGTGCCATTTTGAAAATCAAAATGGTTGGGAAGGTCTGTGCAAAGCAAATGTCAGATTTGTATGCTGGAGTATTCATGATCCATATTTCTGGTTTTATAAACAAGAATTTGAGCCAACAGTCCGTAAGAATCAGCCTGATGGAGAGCAGAAACACTGCTGTTTACTTATCCAACTAATGTGAGCTAATCAATACGCCTTAGCAAGTGAATATTTGAAGAAAGAATTCATGCTTCGTTTGTAAAGTTGAAAGAATTAATTGAGCAATTTCTGATAATGAAAACATTATAGGAAATTGTAGTTTGATTATGGAGCAGGAAGAGAAGCAAAATGCACTGGTTACCATTCCCTTCATGAATTAGTTCCAATACATTCTGTTATGAGAGGTCTAACACATGTAGTGTATAACACAGTTATCACTAGCCATCATGCACAACTTCTATATAATACCCATCTACTGTCAGAGAAGTGTATAGAGGGGATGAATCAATAGTCAGTAGCTAAAATTTCTTGAGTAATTCATCAAATTCTTGTCTTCTAGTACTAAAAATGTGCCATTTCCCAAACAGAATTCTGAAAAGCTCCAAATTTCTACGGATTTTATTTGTATATAGGAATAATCCAATCTCTCTTGTCCTTCCATTGTCCTCCCTTCTTTTCCTTCCTCTCTTGTGCTTACTTTTCTAATCTCTGTTAACCACGTAACAGAAACAAATCCCTATAAACATCATAGCTACTTGAAGAGTTTTATCAAGACTCTCCAGCAGAGCAGGCACAACTGAACCTCATGGCACCTTCTATTTTTATAGGGCCTCTTTGCTTCCTTTGGTTCCCAAAAGAAGATGAAGGTATATGTGAGTGTATCTCTGTGGTTTTGTTGCTATTCAGTGCTACTCATGGAAAAGACCTACCAAATTTCTAACAGTTTCCTACTATGTTTTAAAATTTCACTAGAAAAATAATTGAAGATGTCAAATTAGTAATGCACTTTAACAGCTTGGTAAAATTATCTGGATGGTTTGACTTTGCATGGGGCTTTTTTTGTTGTTGTTAAAATTGTTGTTTGTGCTGTATGTTGTTTTTTAAAGATTAATTAATGTGATCCATTTTTTAGTTCACAGAAAAAAATGCATATCATATTTTTTATAAGACAAAGGGTTCAGGAACAATTTCTTCCATTGATACTATGTAATCATGTGGCACAAGGGTTACCTTTTTGTGGAAATTGTCATAAACTCTGTTCTCATTCACTGACATGTAGCATTCCTGATAGAAACTCAATTTCCCTGGTTTCTAGCCAGGAACTTCACATCACTTTTTAAGGTGAAAGCTGTCGCAGGAGAAGAATGAATGGGAAAAAACAAACAAACAAACAAAAAAAAACAGGCAGGTTGCTTTATATATAGCACTATGAATTAAAGCCTTCAAAGCTCATAAATCAACATTAGCAGTCAATGGTTTTTAAATGGGAGTTTGATTTTAGTTCTTATCTTGATTAAAGTAATTCATGTGAACATTTTTGAATTTTCCTTAAGCAACAGCAGAGCTGGAGATCCCCAGCAGGAGCTGGTACCAGGGACAATTCTGTGAGCTCTGTCCTGGTGGGAGCCTCTTTTGTGGCCAGAGAATCTGGAGGTCTGTGAGCAATCCTGGGTTCTGCATTTCAAATTAGAGCACTGGAAACCCTATAAATAAACCAGAACATCTTTACAGAGAGGCATTTTCTGTCCTCAGCCTGTAACCCAGACACAGCTTCCACTGTTGCTTTTTTTTCCACACAGGTTTTTAGAGAAAAGGGAAGGTGATGCCATGAATGTATCTACATGTCCCCTTTTGCGGTACAGTTGAGAGCCCTTCCAGATTAAGACTATATCCAGATCCCCAGAACTTACATAATTACAACATCTCAGAAAGTTTCTTTCATATGGTTAATTTCAACAGTAAATGGCTAAAGTGATCAGATTACCATCCCAGGATTTATTGGGTAGGCAAAAAACACTGCATCTTTGTCTTACATTTGCAGATGACTTCGCAGACAGCAGAATTCAGTAGTGCTACCCCTCTTACTTGCTTTCTGAGTTCTACACATCCTCAAAGGATGTGGATCTTACAGTAATACATCAAAAACAGTTTATGCAGAAATAGGATTCCTCTATAATTTGTACAATATGAAATTTGAGTAGTTTACATTATAAAGATAATGCGATTTTATTTCTACTGTTTTTGCATATTCTTTTTTCATTCACTATATAAAAATGTATTATTTTTTTCTATAAACTTCCCATTATAATACTAACTTTAATGATGTTCATTTCCTTCAATTGTATTTTAAGTATGCTGTTTGTTTCACTGATATAAATGACTAAGAGATTTTCAAAAAAGAAAATTAGCTGCAGATGCTAATTCTCTGTTTTCAATTTTGTAGTAATTTTTCAAAACCTGAGAGAAACTGGCAGCTGGGTGGAGCCTGGTGTGGAACCACCATTACAAAACTCAGTGAAACTGTGCTGTTCCAGAAAAGAAAATGTCCTCACTTGAATGTTGAAGTGAATCTTATGTCACAATCTAAAAGGCAAGGTAATTCTTCTGCTCTCATTTCAACTAGTAGTACATGGGTAGAAAATTTAAGCATCAATTTCATACTCAGGACAATATCACTAGCCTACCTGCATACCATGCAAGGTCAGGACTTTATGGTTATCCCATTTCATGTCTGCCTTGCCTTTGGAGTGATGTACAAATTGTGTGTGTAGTGCATGTGTGGCAGTAGCTGTACAGGCTCTGGGCACTTCATTGTGTACAGAAGGCACTGTTTGGTTGTTAGGTAAGCACATGAAATTTGGATGGTCATGTTCAACCTTTTCTGGGTAGGTTACATAGAAATTTCCTGGAGGTCACATTCTGGTTTGATTTGTTCATTATAAATGATAAGCTTGATAACATCTTTTTAATTTTAAAAAAGAAAGAAGAAAAATCACCTAATGGCATTTTACCATTTTTGTGCCAAATGAGTGGTGCCAGAATGTACAGAGTGACAACAGAGAGCTGAACATAATTTTTAAAACCAAAGAAAAGCAGTCTTGTATTTCAAAGGAATTCAATCTGCTTACACTTCCTCTTATTAAAAAAATAAAAATAAATGAATATGCATATAAATAAGGCAAGAAATGAACAAACCAAAATCCTGTAAACTATGTGCTCTAGTGAATGAGTTCTTCGGCAGACCAGTGTGTGTGGTACAGCTAACAATACCTCTCTGATGCCTTTAACCTGTTGTCAATGTATATGGTTGCCAGAGAAATGACATACAGTATGAATTTTTATAAACATACATAAAAAGTAGTCTTGTATAAAGAAATATTTCCCTGTAACTACTTCCCATAAGAATACGTTTAACACAGGCTAATTTTTTTATGCCAAATGTTTAAGTTAAAATGCTTACCACCAATTAAGTGTTTTTAGTCAGAACACATCTGTATCCTATAACTCCACAGACTAGGGTGCTGGCCCATATTAAAAGGGATTTACTCCTGATAGTTTTCCCAAGCAGTCTTGGAGTTTGAAAAAGATACTTAAAATAGAATATGAAAATGCAAAAAAAATACTATACTTCAATGTTTATTTCCAGTGAAGTTATATACAGGAGATTAAGGAAAATCCTTCTACAACAGGCTAATTTGAAAACATAGAAGCATTAGAATAGTTTGCTAGTGCTGAGGATAATACTTCCCTCTGCTGATTTTCACTGAGAAATTAAATAATTTCAGGTCAGATTGCCACTGCCTCCAGACTTTTTGTGTCACTGTAGCGCCACTTCCTTATGGGCAAAAAAAAAAATAAAAAGGATGTGAAATTGTCTCACTTGTGTGCTCAGAGGGCTCCAGCAGCTGTGTTCACCTATACAGAAGCTGATGGCTGACAGTTGCAGCTGGGCACTTCTCTCTCATTCCTGCTCTGCCTGTTCATGTTCAGATGTCTGGCTTGGCCTGGGATAAAGAAATGAGGGGCCTGGCACCAGGGTGGCTCTGGTAGGCAACCCTTTCAGTCATGTTAGTATACTTGGGTAGAGGAGATAGAGCACCTAAGCGCCCTAATTGAGGGCAAGTCACACCTCAAGTTCATAGTCCGGAGCAAGCTGGTATGATTACTGAGAAGACAGGGACTTTTTTAAAATATTGTAGTCGTATGACTGCACATTGCAAACCCATTTGAAGGTAGTTTACTTGGGGCCTGGGGATTACTAACTTATGAAGTGACAAAATCTTTAGTATGGAAAACCTGCATGAATGGGATGATGGCTTCTGAGTGACATCCCTACACTGAAAAAAAAAAAAGCCCAAACGTACTGCTTCCACTTCTATTAAATGTCAACTGTGTGCCACATCAGTTACCCAGCCATAAAGAGGTTCTTTTAGATGAGACTTGGGAGTTTTGACATCTTGATGACTTTTATATACATATATATTAACATAAATAAACATAAATAAACCTACATTTGTACTAATTTGATATGCTGCCTAGTACCACTATGTCAGGTTATCAAAAGGAGACTGAAGTGCAACATGCCCTATGAAGGTTGAGTTCCTCAACTTGAATGAGGCTTGCTCTCTGTCAGGTAAGTGAGTAGACATTTCCTAAAACAAAGTGAGGCTGCTCTTGACTCTTAATTAGAAATATTCCAAAAGAAGCTATCCAGAGTATAAAATATTCATGAAAAGGGATTTAAAATATCATTCACTTCATATTATTTTAGTAGTAAATTGAAGCTAGTCACATCTAACAAAATTATAAGGATGGTTAGATTAGCAGAGAAGGAATTCAGCCCTATTTCAGCATGCTGAAGCTACAAAATAGTTCTCTCTGGCCCCATTAAGAGGTTCAAGAATTGTAACAGGGCTCTCTAGATTTCTATTAAAATAGAATATACAGTATGATTACAATACATTATATCTTTATATAATATTTATTCATTTCCCCCTAGTCTTCTGAACTTTGTGATCCTTTGGTCAATTATTTTCAGAGAAGGAAATTGAAATTTCTTCCATGGCAACTTTGACAAATGTACAGCATATATATTGTATAGTATTCTCATGGGAGAACTTCAGAAATAAAATTAGTTCCGTCAATATGCCATGAGTTCATCAGCTTAGGCCTTCCTGAATCTTTTGGCACAGCAAACATACAAAGGACTCTTTCATCTTCATCGCCTGCCTAGAAACATTGTCTAAGATCACTCTTATTATCCCTCCTAATTACTTTTCCCATCACCTACCCTTCCTCTCTGAGCATGGGTTTAATAGAAAAGATAAAGTTTCGCTACCAAAAAATAAGTAATATAATCTATATATGTGTGTGTGTGTAGAAATATATATATGTGTATATATCACTATAGGAACAAGGAAAGAGGACCAGACCCTATGAATCTCACACACTATGTCTGTATCTTTCTTTAGGGTATCTTTTCCTGTCTTGACTCTTAAAACCTAAAAAGTCATAGAGACTATGCAGCCCAGCTTTCACTGTCTGTGTTGTCCAAAATGTCACTGGCCATGCAAACACTGGTCCTGGCGTGGTTCAAGAACCATCAAGTTGGACTTGACGATCCTTATGGGTCCCTTCCAATTTGGGATATTCTATGATTCTATGATACACACTCACGCACAATTTAGAGGAAGAATTACAATCTCACCAGGCAATAGATGTCTTCCATTTAGCAGCAGGCCAAAGATGATGATAAAATCATTAATTCTGTCAATATAAATGCTAAATAGAAATGGGAAATTGGATTCTGTCTTGTGTCACATTTTCTCTGGTAGGAAATTATAGCAGAGAAATTGAATCTGACGAACCTTCTGTTTTTATAGCCCCTCATCAAAGGTACAGCACATAGTATACAATAAATAGCATGACACCTCTTAATTAAACAATGCCATTGTTTAGCCCAGAATACGTGTGTTTTTTGCTTGGCCAAAGAGCAAGCTACAAGCTCCCATGGGGATCATAAAATAAAGAATAAAATAAAAAGGCCATAAAGTTAACCAAAATCAAATTAACAAGCCTGCACTAATTATCTCTGGTATTATAGCACTGCAAAGGTTGCTATAGGTTGACAGATAATGGAAGCGATCTCATTAGTAAAGTACTGAATGTTTTAATGTTTGTAAAGAGAACATTTATGGCCTTTTGTCTATATATTGTATGTATTATACAATTTTCTAAATTAGCATCTTAGGTTTGTAAACTGAATTCATAAAGGCACAATTTCTGGTAGAAAATGACTATATCATAGCTGTGAGAGCCAATTTTAGACATACGTGTACAGTTTGAATTCCACACTGGATGATTGCAGGGGCTTGCAGAAAGAGTAGTGAGGAGAAGGCAAGGGATAGTGTGTGTGTCAAGTAAATGAGTCTGATATTTCAGTGGGAGATCAGTCACAACAAGAAGAATATTTACAGTTTTCCTTGTTTGTCTGTGATTTAAAAGTACTGCTTTCCTGCACACATAGAATACTTGTTAGTCATGGGCATAATTCAGCTTTGACTAAAGACTGTACAAGTGAAACAACTTTTCAACTTTTCTGTGTTCTTTCCAGTTACTTTAATGGATTTTTCCTCCAAGCAGGAAGGAAAATACCAGCCTCTCCACCTCACAGAACGCCAAGGTATTAATGAAGATCTCTTAACACAGTCAATGGCATGTTTAAAAAAGAAGAAAAAACAAAGCAAAATAATTTTCTGATAAACTGAATTCTTTTGTTCATGCATTCATATATGATTTCCTCAAAGCTCAGTCAAAAACTGTTCAAGAAAAAGAAATGCTCTTCTTTGTAGCCTGAGTCAGTTGGCATGCACAATACTTTGTTTTCTTTACAACTAAGTGCTGTGTTTTGCAATGAACAACTCTTTAAAGTCAGTTACTCTTTTCATTATTACCAATGGAGGCAAGAAAGAAAAGCAAAACTCGGTGCAGAGGGAGGGCACTTTGCAGCACCTCACTGCTGGGTTACAGAAGGAAAAGCAAAAATCTTTCCGTGGTTGCCCAGAGAATTAGTCCCAGCTGGCAGCTTCTGCAGAGTCCCCGCCACAAGGCAGCAAGCTCCCCTGACTCCTGAGTTATCCCCACTGTCTTCTGTTTGTATCTGAGTGTTCAGTCTTGCAGGTTCTGTGACATGGCCACACGCATCCGGGGCTCTTCAGTCCTGCTTTATCTCTTTCTCTGCACTGCTAAAATCCAACAAGCCCCTCCTAGCATGAGCTTCTAGGAAGCCCCAGTGAGATCGAGGTAACACAGAGCTGGCCTGTACCAGGTGTGAGGAAGGAAACACCCCAGGGACATGGGGATGTTTGTGGCCTGTTGATGGCATCCAGTGCAGGAACAATCACTGCCAGTGGAGCCAGTCATGATTCTTCTTTTCTGCAGTGGAAGAAATAGGGAAGATAGGAGGGATTTTGTATTCCTTTCCCCCTCATTTCAAACACTGAAAAGAATCCAGACTGAGGACTCCAGACGGTCTTCCCATTCTGCAGCTGCTGAACAAAATTTGGTATTTTACTTAACTTTGAACAGATATGTATGCTCTTATTTCATGTCCAACTTGCCTTCCAGCTCTTCATAAGAAAGATAGCCAAATTAGTACTCAAGAATTGGCTTTGCAAGAAAAAGATCTGGATTAAAAATCATGCTAAAAGCAGTTGTTTCTTGTAACTTCTAAGTAACACTAAAAGATCTTGTTGAACTCCCAGATGCACAGAGGCATTTTAAATGATGCATGTTTCTTTTACTAGCTAACCTTTTCCGATCTTTCAAGTCATGTTATCTTTAGGAATCAATAAACTACCAGTAAAAGAAACTAAAAAACCACGGAATTCTCTCAAAGACCTTTCTGTGAGTATGAGTGCAAATGATGGAAAATGCTCAACTCAAATTACTGTTTGAAATATCATTATTCATAAGGGCAAACAACCCTTTTGCTATGGCCATTAGCCTGAATATGAACAACATTAAAAAGTGCCACAGCTGAAATATGAAACCCATTGAAGATGAAGTGTATGTTATGGCTGTGTTCATATGCAGCATTCTTGAGTGCAGTGTAGCTATCAGGCTTGGAATACAGAGCAAGTCCGATTACTATCAAAAAGACAGAACTGGTAACTGACCTAGTGTCACAGATATATTTTACTGTGCTTTCATAACTGAGGGATTGTTCCAAAACTCAATGTGTTGCATGGAATATAAATGTGACTAACATTTTGAAGTGAAAGTTGTTTTGTTTTGTTTTGTTTTTACCATGTGTATCATAATAAAACTTGTATAAAAAGACAAAATAGTTTTCACATGGTAAATTTAGATATGAAGGTAAGTCTTTCGGGAGAAAATAAAAAGCAATGAGAGAGACTCCTAGAATCATAGAATGGTTTGTGTTGGAAGGGACCTTTAAGACCATCTAGTTCCAAACCCCCTATTATAGGCAGGGACACCTCCCTCTAGACCAAACCTCTCTGGGGAACCTGTTCCAGTGTCTCACCACTCTCACAGTAAAGAATGTCTTCCTCATATCTAGTCTAAATCTATCCTCTTCCAGTTTAAAGACATTTCCCCTTGTCCTATTGCTACATGCCCTTAAGAAAAGTCCCTCCCCAGCTTTCCTGTAGGCTCCCTGCAGGTACTGGAAGGCCGCTATAAGGTCTCCTCGGAGCCTTCTCTTCTCCAGGCTAAAGAGCCCCACCTCTCTCAGCCTGTCCTCATAGGGGAGGTGCTCCAGACCTCTTATCTTCTTCGTGGCTCTTCTCTGGACCTGCTCCAACAGCTCCGTGTCTTCCCTGTGTTGGGGACCCCAGAACTGGACACAGTACTCCAGGTGGGGTTTCATGAGAGCAGAGTAGAGGGGCAGAACTACTTCCCTCGACCTGCTGGTCCCGCTTTTCTTTATGCAGCCCGGGATACAATTGACCTTCTTGGATGCAAGCGCACATTGCTGACTCATGTTGAGTCTTTCATCAAATACTTAAACATTAAGTATTTTTTTTCAAAGTGTACGGCAAATTCTCCCTCTCTCAAAACCCTTAATTCAAGTTTGGTGTTTCTGCAGGGCATGTAAAATCAAAGCTAACGTGAAGATAGATGACTGGAACATTCAGTCAGTAGTAGGAAAACTTCATAAATTTCCAGTTTTCGTCAGAGATTCTGGGCCAATGGGAGGATTGTCCCAACTGTCAGCCCACCAAAGTTCTCTTTAAGATCTTCACGAGCATTGTAGGCACAGCCTTTACTATCAGCCTGACACCAGTTCACAGCTTTTACTGGTTCTGTATTTGCATTTATACTTGCATCAGTGAATTCTTCGGTAACCCTTAGAAGTCATTATTTTCATTCATACTGGTATTTTTTCCAACCTGTTCTACAAGGTAACTCCAGCAGTGTTTCCTAACCTACCACACTCTGGGTCTTCAACCAGAAATGAGGCTGAAAATTACTTACATCAGCAAAAAGGCTTTGTGATACCTATACCTCACCATATATCATATTGACTCAGTTTAAATCTATCAACTTCAGTACTCCTGCTTGTCTCTACTATGAACTTAGAAATAGGCTTTTAATTATGTAGCTGCTGTTGTACTTCGTGAGCCTGTAGTTTTCCTTCTTGGGGCTGGGACTGAACTCTAAGCATTTAGGAATCCTTTAGGAAACCTTTTGGGTGTGTGATATAAGGGTGGCATTGGGAACGAAGAAGAGGTTCACATTACTGTTTTGTGCCTCTATGTGTATGAAGGATTATCAGTCTTCATTACACATGCTAAAATTCTCTGATGGAGCATACTTCTCTTAACTCCTTATGAAACATGCCTAAGCTTGAAGATGCGTGGCTTTTTTGAAATCTTGAAGGAAGGATGTAGAGCAAGACCACAAGAGCAATAACTTGTAATCTTTGGGTGGAGTGCAGGCAGGCATGTTAGAAGTAAACCTTTTGAACTTCTCATCAGAGTTAGCTAAGAATCTTCAGACACTATTTTCTTTTCATTTACCTACTAAACTCCTAATTGAGAATGCTAGTTTGTGCTTTCTGGTGTGATTTCACTGAGCTGAGCATTCCAGAGGGCCTCTGTGCTTTCAGATACCTGTTTCAGAGTCAGTGACTCTGGCAAATTATTGGATTTAAAAGTTCAGAATATGTTGGACAGCAAGACTCTAGATTTTAGATCCAGCAGCTCCTGAGTAGCATAATATTGCTCCAGTCAAAGGGTGCAGGACATAGGATAGATACCCTGTGTTGGTAAGCCACCCTACGGTAAGAAGTTGATCTGACTTTTGTGACTTCAGTCATAATTTCTGTATTAATTTTCAGTTTTTAATTGATTTAAACTAAATCCATGGAAGTCTAATGTTTTGTTAACTGCTACCAAATACACAGATTAACTCAAAATAGAAAGACAATATTAAATGGTATCAGATATTGGAAACTCGTATCATAAAGGGAGTGCTGTTGTTTGCATGTTTGTTTTTTTCTCCTTGAATCTAGCTATTATGTTATTTATGAAAGTTGAATTCTTTTTGCATTTCAGCTAAATGGAAGACTGAGTGCAGACTGATGGTATTTTCCTTTTGCATTCCCTTTCATCAAGCTCATAAATTCTACACTCCCTTTTCCATTTCCTTTTTTTTAAAATATTCCTACTAATAACATCATTGTGTTTGCACTGTTCTTTGTTTCTTCTGAAATATCCCTAATTATTTTGCTGCTTGTAGAAATTTAAATGAAAAATACTGCATGTGAAATCATCCATATTATACATGTAAAGCAGGTCTGAAAATTTGCTAGGAAAGTGTCCAGTATGAGTGTCATCTTGTGTGGGAGGCATGCTGCCCAGTCACTTTCTTTTTGTCTGTCAAAAATACCTTGGGAGTCTGTTTGCTGATGCCAAACATAGAGCACAAAGAAATTCAGGCCCACTCGGAGACCACCTCTAGACTGAGAAGAAACATATGCTCCCGAAGCAGTGTTCTTTTTCAGTTGTTCAGCCTGGCATAATCCTCACATTCCCAGACTGACTCTTGTCAGGATTTAAAAATATATATGGGGGCAGCTGGAGTAGTTTCCGTTCCACTTTATTTAAGCTGTACCTCTTAGCCTGCCACAGACTTGGCAGACAAATGCCAACCTTCTTCAACTCCAATAGAGATGACTGAACCAAAACACTGGTATTGATTTTAGGATGATTTAGTACCCCTGTGTTAGGAACAGGTCTATGGATTCTTTTATTAATGTCTCTACAGTAACAATTTAAATTGGCAAGGATGCACAGTTCTTCAGACTTCATCTCCAATTCATATTAATAGAATAACATTTCTTTTCATTAGCTTTATAGCTGTAAATGAATGATTCAGTATGGGCTATGTGCTTTGTTGATGACATCAGACCATCCGATCCTGTATTAATGGCATACCTTTTTTTCTCTAGAGATGAGATTTTCTTGACTTGTTTGCTCTGAAGCTTTTTAACGTACTTTGGCCCTGAGTTTCTTTATCAGTAGTGTAATTGTATTTCAGGGGTGCTCTCTCCAGAAACAAAATTTGCACAGATCTCTGCCAACAGGCCTGCAATTGCCTGAAAGAAAAGGAACCAGCAACAACCAGACAGACAGACAGATCCTGGGGCAGAGTGGCTGGAAGACTGTGTAGAGGAAATGGACCTGGGGGTATTGGTTGATGCTCAGCTGAACATGAGCCAGCAGTGTGCCCAGGTGGCCAAGAAGGCCAGTGGCATCCTGGCTTGTATCAGAAATAGTGTTGCCAGCAGGAATAGGGAAGTAATTGTCCCTCTATACTCAGCACTGGTGAGGCTGCACCTTGAGTACTGTGTCCAGTTTTGGGCCCCTCACTGCAAGAAAGACACTGAGGCCCTGGAGTGTATCCAGAGAAGGGCAGTGAAGCTGGTGAGGGGTCTGGAGCACAAGTATTACAGGGAGCAGCTGAGGGAGCTGGGATTGTTCAGTCTGGAGAAGAGGAGGCACAGGGGAGACTTTATCACTCCCTGTAACTACTTTAATAGAGGTTGTAGTGAGCTGGGGGTCAGCCTCTTCTCTCTTGTAACTAGTGACAGGATGAGGGGGAATGGCCTCAAGTTGCACCAGGGGAGATTCAGGAGATTCAGGCTGGACTTTAGGAAATACTGCTTTTCCGAAAGAGTGGTTGGGCTCTGGAACAGGCTGCCCAGAGAGGTGGTGGAGTCACCCACCCTGGAGGTGTTCAAGGAACATTTAGATGTTGTGCTGAGGGACGTGGGTTAGTGTGAGCTATTGGCGATAGGTGGACGGTTGGACTGGATGATCTTGTCGGTCTTTTCCAACCATGGTGATTCTATGATTTTAAGATCCTGAGACTGTGCAAGAGAAGTGTTGGTCCAAATCAGCCTTAATACAGGTTATCCATACTTAATGTTTGATTTCTTTTTTACTTCACTGGAAGTTTATGTGTGCAAAAAAGGCAGGACAGGGATGCACTCATTAGAACATTAACATATGTGTGGCAGCATTTCCATTTAATTAAAGAGAATGCTTCAAGACAATTACCAACATAAATATCCACATAGTAACGACGTTCAGAAATGACATTGCTATCTACGATTATGTTGGACATAATGGAACAGATTTGTTTATGTGAGGAAGAGTAGCCTCAGGTTCCTGAGGTTGGAATTCAAGGAACAAGATAAATATAAAACTAAATTTCATTTCCATTTGATTGTATTTGTGTTTGTGGACTCTAAGTACATTTAAAAGCACATGAATACAGTTGTAAATCCATCAGCTAGTGAACCCAAAACTAAATAAAACTGAAAAATATGATAGTGAAATTGCACATTGACACAGATTTTGAGATTCCTATAATAACATTCACCTACCATAGATGCCTAGAGCATGTGTAGATTTAACTTTACTGGTAGAGACAAATACGCCAATATGTGTGAAGTCAAAGGGTTATCCTTCTGAGAGAACTCTTGTATGCCACATCTTCTGACCTGACTGTAAACCTTAAGATAGTAAACACATTTCCTCACTCCTTGGTTTCTGGAAGAAAGAAATACCTAATTTAGATTTGTTTTCTTTCTTCATTCTCATTTTCCCCTACTTTCTAATATTCAAGACTGAGAAGAACTTGGTCTTTTATACATTCAGAAATCAATTCCTTCAATCAATACTTCTTGCTTTTGGGAATGGATGTACTAATTATGACTATTTGGAATTTATACTTTTGAAAGCCTGACTCTTTTTATTTCTGTTGCCAGCCTCAGTGTTATAGTTAACACATAAGCCATGCTGTCTGTTCAAAAAGGGTTCAAAACAAAATAAGAATAAAAACATGCAGATGATGGCTTTGTCTTCAGATAGACAGTCTAAATATACGTGGTTTCTAGCATTAACCTTTGGAATTTATACATCAGTAAGAAAAACTCAATTTGAGGAAATGTAGGTCATGTGTGCAGACACAAGTTGGAGTTTAGGACACAGAGAATCAACACAGAACCCTCCAGTTTCTAAGAATTAACTAGATTCTGTGTGTCAAACTTCTGTATTGTTTCTGATGATAATGAATGCCCACAAAACACAGTGTAAACATATGCAATGCTAGGTAAAATAAATAAATAAATAAATAAAATTTTAATCCTTTTTTGTATCAGGGCAAACATTCATGAGGAAAAAACAGTTGCCCAACAATTCCTTATACTTTTTCACTATCTGTTCCTTGAATTCTTCACATGATATCTGTTGAATTGCCATATAACGAAATGACAGTTCTTGGCTTTACAGCTACTGAAAAAAATAGCCAGTCAGCATCAGTCTGAAAACTATCAGTGGTAGAGAATCCCTTTTAGAAAATAAAAAGAGGACATATTCATCCTTTTGTCTTCCTCAGGTAGGAGACTGAGATCTTACTCAGCCCTAGTTCAGGATTCAATTCATGATGATGAGCAGATTGCATGTGACTTATTTATTTCGCATACCTTTGTGGTTAAACATAAACACTGAAAGCAAAATACAAGGGCGGGTCCAAAAGCAATGCCTCTTGTTTTATTATGTTGGCACACAACTTCGGAGGTGGATGTTGGTGGTATGGCAGTAGAGATTGAACCTTCCCACCAATATTCAGTTACGTGTTGTTGCAGTGTGACAGATGGCAGCAGAGGGGCAGTCTGACACAATGGTGTCTGATATGGAAGTACGTATGAAGCAAAGGTGTTCTAAGGGACATAACATGAGTGTAGAGTTTTGTGTTTCTCCTGTAAAATCTGACTACGCCAGCAGTAACACTAAAAACAGAGCAAGGAAAGGTTATGCTCATTGATTTGCAGGTGTTCACAGTGTTATGAGCTGTTCCAAGAGGAACACAACACCTGAATGTTTACCAGGCATGGCAGAGAAGGAAATGACATTCACAATTAAGCTGAAAAAGGTGTTTGCTTGTGCTGTGTGTTTGATGCATATCATGTAGAAACTAATCAGTCCCCTTGATGAGCAGTGGTCCATGTTCAGTGACTGCTGCAACAAGGGAGGGAGAGCACAATCTTGCTTTCGTTCTATCTCTGCTAGATTATTTTCTCCTCGTAGAAGAAAGAGCTAACAGCCGCACTGCTATCTTGTGTAAGGGTGAGCTTTCCGGTGTTTACTCCCTGCAAGACCCACTCCAGCTGAATTTCAGTTTAAGTGAGATTATTGTATTTATTCAAATACTGAATCTTTAAAAACATTTTAATAATAGCAAAAAAGTAATATGGCATGCTACCAGTAAAAATATATTAATCAATTTAAAAATAATAAGAAGTCATTCAATTCATGGAGAGCAATGGTTTGGAAGATTGAAAGGGTATACATTCTCCAGCTCCACTTTCATTCTGGATGCTAGTATTGAGTCATGTTAATGTCTGACTATTCCAGAGAAGTTACTGTGCTGGCTTATGAAAACAATTACTGGGTGCAGTCCTTTTAATCACACAAAAAGTCTTGAAGCCAGCTTGTAGTATAACAAATATAACTGGACAAGATTGGGTTTTTGGGGGTTGTTTGTTGAAAAGAAAAAATAAGTGAAAACATTTGTTTAGGTAGAAACAAATTATTCAAGATGACGAGGGAAAGAGAGAGTTTTATGACATAAACAAAATAATACATAGTTTTATTTTCAGCTTAGACCAAAAAATTTTCCATTAGTCCAAAATAAATTTGCCTTTCTGTTCTGTTTTTCCTATTAAGATCAGTTTCCAAAGGACAAATGACATTTCAAAACGCTTTTAATACTCCTCCCCTCCTGAAAAGTTAAAAGGAAATATTTTAGCATATATAAGAGTTTCCCACCCATATTTTTCAACTGATGTTACTTGCTGAATCTACCTTGAGTTTCCTGAAAGTTTTGGCTAGGGCACAGTTCAATTTTCCAGTGACTTCTCCAATCTTTTTAAAAAAGTGCCCAACTTTGATCAGGTTTTCCCTCATAAGGAATAGATATGTCTGTCTGGCAACAGCTAATACAGAAAATGAGAGATGTGTTACCGCAAGAAGTTGCATGAAATTCTTAGGGAATTAGGATGTTTGGGAGGGAAAAGGGTGTTGAGCTCAGGCTCAGCCTCTAGTTTTATACCCCTGTGATTTATTAAATTATTTGTAAATGTTATCTTGACAGAGTGTATAACAGGTAGTAATACTTTCTATGATACATATGGTGGAGAGAGCTTATATTATCACGAATATTGAACTGTTCACATGGATAATATGCAGAGAAAGTCTTGAAGTCTGCTTCCCTGTCCTAGGGCCCTGTGGGCTTTAAAGGTCTTTAAATCAAGATTTTCCAGAGTGACTTGCAAAGCTAAGTGCAATCTGTGACACTTACAGAGATTTAATATCTTACTTCAGATAACTGCATCACATCACTTTTTAGTTCTTGAATTCGGCCGTCAAAATCACATTAATTTTTTTTGCAATAAAAAAAATTGTGAGTAAACATTTAATATAATAAAAATCCTCAGCAAATTAGAAGAAAAACTGAATAACTGTCGTTATCATACTTGTCATTATCAGTACTGTTTCACAAGAACGTGTTGTATTTCTAATGGCGATTTAACATAAAAATATGTGGGTTTTAATATGTTACTTGTGAAGATTCTTTCTTGTAGAGCACGTGTAAGATTATTTCATTTAGGCCCAAAGGGTGCTTTTTGTAAACAGGCCCTGCATTGAGGACTGTAGTTTTAACAATGAAGAACCATGATAAGTTAACTGTGCCTGAAAATCCTGCTATGAGATAACATCTTGAATAATGAATTGTTTATGTAGGCAAAAGGGGGCAATTGCATCTGTACATTTGAAGGGGTATTGATCTTTCGGTTGTATTAAGGATGCAGTGCTCTTAATTGGGCAATTTGTTTTTTTGTTTTGTCTTGGTTTCACTGTTTTATATTTTAGCAAGAAAGGTTACCATTTATTGAAGTTCTTACAGCAGTAATGAGATTGTCATTTAAGCTAATTCTGTTTGTTCTACTGGTAGAAATGTTTTAATACTGCCATATTGATTTTGTTGAAAATAAAATGCTGCTTGTAACATCTCTGGCAGCTGCAAGAGTAGAAACTCATTTTCAGCATGAGAAAAAATACTTACAACTTGCTATTTTCAGATCCAAAGTGTTAGAACAAAAGCATGAGAGGGATGAGAGCTCTTCTTTATTTTAAGAGTGAATTATACTGGAGGAAAGAGTGTAGTTGAAATGGTGGGAGGGAAGAGGGGAAGTGTGTTTGATATCTGGGTGTTTCATGACTTTTCTTTCTGTAAGTTTCCTTACTATAGATGAAGCCCAGTGGGAGGATAGCAAATTCCAGGTCTCTAGACTCTAAAAACTCAGCAAAGGTGATAGCTGACTGACTATTCTTTGATGACAGCTACCTCTGTAGATTCCTTGGCAATTTCCTCCTTGGAAGCCTTCCACCAGAGACTGTGAGTGCTCTCCATTGAACAGCCAGATAGCTCTCATGCTTTGTGAACTGTGGGAGTTGAACTTTAGTCAGAATATCTAACAACAGAGCTTGTGTCTTAGAAAATTATTTCAAAAGCTCTGTCTCTTCTAACCATTAGATACATTTTGATTAAATTGAGCCAACTTTATTTGCCTGATGAAATAACTTGGTCTCTGACATATAAGATAATGTTAATGAATATTGAACTGCTATTAAAATAATATCCAGGAAGAGAATCCTCTGTATGATCTAGTTAAGCTTAATATTGTTTGACATTAGAGAAGAATGTGTTATAGATAAAGGACGTCACCTGAGGTGCCTATAAAAGGGAAGGAAATGGGAAACTCAAGAAAATAAGCCACTGACAGAACAGCCTCCCTGAAAGTTTACTGCAATGCAGTGTGCTGAGAGAGAGCTGAGAGTGTTGACTTTGGCATATTATCCAAGTGGAGTATGTGCTTTCTACTGTCAGAACCTCTGTCCTACAGAGCCTTGCTATTTCCTCAAGTATTGACACATATTCTTCTCTGACAGCCATTGTGAAAATGGTGATATAGTCCAGGCAGTACTTAAATTTCTATACAAAGGTATCCCAGACTGAATTATTCACAGAGGACATATGAACTGGAACCCTGTTGGCTTTCTCTGCTCCAGTTGCAGCTGTTTGTCTTAGAGAAAGGACGATATCATCCAAGTCTGAGTCCAAGTTTTCTTCCAAAGTGAAAGAAGAGAAATAGGTCTCTCATCTAGTCCAAGTAAATACCTTTTGGAGGGGGAAGTGAGGAGAGGAAGGAAGGTCATTATAGACATATCTTGTGCCTAAAGTAAAGGTTGGAGTAGGATTTTGCCCTTGACTGATAAAAGAAAATTAAATTTACTTAATAAATTATATTAGAATTTAACTGGGTTTTGACCAAGTTCATAGGAGCTAGTATTTGAAAATACATTACTGGTAACGTTTCTATACCCTCTAAGCACTAGACTGTGAAATAGCTAATATTGTCCTGTTATTGTGTATAGGCTGACATCTGTAACACTTTGCCAAATCTGACTAATTCTTGCTGGAGTCAGCTCATTCTTGGTTTCAGCCAGGACCCAAAAAAACCAGATGTCTCTCCTATCCCTACTTCTACTCCCTGAGAAGCTGGGCTGTCTGTGCTTGAGGACAGCTCTGATGTTGGCGTTTGCCTTCCTCCAGCCATATTATCATGCTGTGGCAGAAACTTGCCTTGCTGACTTGATATCCTGGCTTAATACAAATGTGGTGAGCACTTCTGAACAACCAACCCCGAATGCTCTCACCAAAGCTGCCCTGCTCACCACACTGGAGTGCTAGGATGGGCCCCAGCTGGCAAGGGCTCCCTTCCCTGATGAAGCAGCTGGCTCTTACTGTGCCCTGATGTTTTAACTGTAGGCTAAGTAGTTTGATGAAAGATCTTTGAGCACCACTGTAATATGTTCCTATTTTGGGAAGTTGAAGCTTCTTCGAATAACCTGGTCAAGGCAAGGGCTTGAAAAACAGTCTTTCTCTGTACACAGTCTCATTCTTTGTATGTGTGCATGCATACATACATCAGACTCTACTACAAAGAAAAGAAATCATATACAGTGCTATATAAGTATGAGAAGTACTCCAGTCTTCATTAAAGTGTTGGACAGGATGAGATAGTTAAGGTAGCTAACACAATAACAAGAAGGTGAGAAATAAAGCCACCAGGGAAAAGGAAGAGTTAGTAACTATTCAGGTAATCTGAATCAAGCTGTCTATAATAATCCATGGACTGAAACAATGACAGAAACTTTTTTTTTTTTTTTGTGAAATCTAAGGGAAGCTCCAAATGCTAGGAAAGACAAAAATGGGGATCACGTGATTAAAAAGGGGAAAAGGAGAAGGGCTCAAGTAACAACCAACTTTCTTTCAAATCCTGGAAAAATTAAAAGGATAATTTTAGGTACCTGGAAGACAAAAAGGAGAAATATATAACAATGCACAGCAGTGTATTTTTCTTGACCAATAATAACAAACCTTTTTCTTGCTATAACGTGGTAAAAAGAGGTGGCATTTGATGAAATTTTTGAAATTGTTTCTCATCTTATAGGAAAGGTAAAGGAGATACAAACTAGCTGGTACTCCCATAAAAGAAAATGTGAGAAAGTGTCCTTGGTCACCTTTTTCATTCCGGCACTGATAGACCTATACCAGTTGAACAACCACATCATCCAATATACCTTCACTTTTCCAGGGACAGAAGAAATCATCTGTCTTTTTATATCAGCAATTAGGATTACTGGGTATCATTTTTCCCTTCAGTGTTCAAGAATCAATTACTTGAACACTATAAGCTGGTCAAAACTGAAATTGTGGTCATCAGAAGAAAATGTCACATTTTTCCTTTTGCCATCTTTCTCTCTTTTTTTTCTTCCCTTTTCCCATCCTATCAATTTAAAAGGTTCAATTTAACCTGGATCAGTTCCCTGATTATGTTGGCTGCATGACTGTAAAAATGCTTGTGCCAGCATGACAGTAGAGGGTGGTAAACAGGTAAAGATAAAACATTGCCTTATGTTATAGCTTATGTGAAACTGAGTTTAGCATAACATGTTTGCTGCCTGACATGTCAGCTAAACTCAACTAAATGATACAGCACAAGCGACTTCCTTACTGACATCTATTTCCCTTCCCCTCTCCCTATATCAGATGCGATTAGTTTAAGCTCCCCATACCTAATACATTTTTCCCATTCTGTGTTTAACCACAATATCCTGTTTCTGCAGGTGCACATCCTTCTTTGCAGCCATGGTTATGTTGATGCTGGACAGTATTTTCCAAAAGCATGTGAATGCACTCACTGTAACTTTTCTCTCATGCACACAACCACTGCCTAGAAGTGATGCAGACATTTCATTTCCATGTCTATATAGGCTCCTTCCAGGATATAAGGACTTATATTTCCTTCCTGACATAATGACTGGTGCCTACTCTGTTAGAATATTTCTGCCTGAGCAGTTCCTCAGCTTGGTACTTTCATCAGAACAATGCACCCTGTGCCTGCTAAAAAGAATCATGAACAGATGGAATAAAAAACAGGGAGGTATGAATAGAGAAAGTTGAAAATTTGCAAATATTTCTTTCATATCTTTAAATTATGATGTTTGAAAAGTTCTTTCAACTCTTCCTGTTTTTGTTTTCTCTATAAGGTGATATTAAATGTTGAAAAGCTCAGTCATGAAGGAAGCCAAATCTTGTTTCAGTAGTCTAAAAATGAATGGGTTGATGAACGTTCTAGATATGTATTCAGCCTTCTGCTATGCAGAAAGTTGTAATTTTTGCTACTGAATTTTCCATCTGAATATGTGATTGATTTAAGCTGTTTCATTGGGTTGTTTTGTTTTGTTTTGCTTTGTTTTTTAATTAGTTTGAGAAAAGTGTAGTACATTTATTTTTCTTTTCTTTTTTTTCTTTTTGCCTCAGTCCTGACAAAATAATGCTGTCAGAATCAACTGTGCTTTCACAATACTTGTGGAAATTGTTCCCTCTTGGAAGGCATAAATGAGTTTTGACTCAGCCTTCTTATACCCAGCTCCTAGTGAAAACAAGCACTGGCAGGTAGAAAGCCAGGAGAAATGTAGAAAAGATACACAACAGAATTATTTTGTTTAAAGTAACAATATGGGTCAAGAAGACACAGAAAGAAAAAGAAAAATGTTAAATGATTAAAGATGCCTGATGAGCAGTAGCCAAGACAAAACCCTTCAGAAAGAAATATTTTTTTGCTGGAGACTTTTTATAGCGCTTATGCCAACGTAGACTCAACACTGCTTTGTGGATTTATTAGAACGAATGTGAAGTACTGTGGGAATGTAGTTTTTAGTACCAAAAATCCATGTCAGAGTTACAGACAGCAATAATACCCAGACAAAGGGATTCTGCTTTACTTTTCCCTTCCATTTTGAGGTTGCAAAGGAAAAGCAAGTCATCTAGCTTTCATATGAGGGAAATACTGTTTTTTTTAATTCATAGTTTTGGAAAAAAAGGTTTTCTGAAAGCACCAGCAAAAGAAATAACATGGTGTCTTTGTCTATCTCAGGTAGCATTTCATTATTTTTCCCATCTACAGTATGATTTAAGCAGATATTATTCAACATAGTGTACACAAATGAAATATTTCATTTCAAGCTGAGAAAAGTTTTTGTCTCAAGGTTGTATATACTTTTTAAAAAGCAAAAACATTGCATGTAGAAAAGATGCTTAGCTTCTGAAGCACTGAGGTTAAATACAAACAAGCAAGAAAGCCACACCAGAGAAATGTTTATAGCCTAAATAAAAGAGTATGGGCAACAAAATGGAGAAACTTTAATTACTAGTGCCACATATAGTCTACTAACAGAAACGCAACACTGTCAATCATGACTGATGGACATCTGTTAGTACAGTATGTACTTCTATATTTATATGAACAAAAGTGCATTTGGCATCGCAAGAGCTGGGCAGGTTGCAACATTCTACACTGAGGAAAACTCTAAAAGGAAGGAGAAGCAAGAGATTAAAAAAAAATGGAGGCTGAAGTTGCTTTCTTGTGGATAACAAAAATGCTCAACTCTGCTGAAACTGAAGTCTTTTAGGAAACTGTTTAATTTTGGCTAAAATTTTAAGAAGAGTCACTGTAATCTCATTATTATGGGGTAGAGGTAATAGCAGAGATTATCACTACAGAAGGTGTCCATTTTTTTCGGAAGTGTACAAATATTTCTAAATTGAGAGGATCTGGTTAATCCCAGATATGATTCACCAAATAACCCCAGAATTAATTTGAGGTAGCATTACTTTATACTTGGCTTCAGAAACACTGTAACATGTAGGAGGGTTAGTCATTTCAGGTAACCCTGGATAAATTTTAATAGAAAGATGAACAGAGGAAAGTCTGTGTTATAGGTTCCTGTTTGAAAAGGAAAGAAAAAAGCTAGCTAACTTTACTATGAGTAAATTCATCTAAACGGAGGAAATTTGGATGTACATATTTTTGAAGGGTTTTGTGTTTTTTTTGTGTGTTTTTTTTTAACTAAGATATTAAAACTGTACAAAACTTTTTTTTGCAGAAAAAAAACCAAGGAAAAAAAGTCTTTTATGAGACTTAGCGCCTCTGGAAGAATATTAATGGATAAATATAAAGCTGACAAATGAAGGAAAAGCAACAGCAAGTACAGGTATGTAGTAGAGGTTAGTGGTTCATGAGTAAAATAGAATTCCTGAAAATAAAGCTGAGCTAGACGTTATACATGTTTTTAAATTGGGAAAATAATTCTTTCAGCTTGTAAATTATAATAAACATAAAGAAAAAGAGAATAAGGAAATTAGTGAATTAACCATGTAATGAGAGCAATGAAGAGACGAATGGTAATCTAAATGCAGCCCTGAAATAGTATAAACACATTACCTTGGTTTTCAGTAGAAATATTGAATATGAGAAGTAAAAAAAGGGAAGTTAGTAGAGTTTGAGGGGATATAAGCAATCACAGCTGAAACTGAAGGCAAATTTCCTGGTCATGATGCACTTAGTTTGGGGGAATCTGTTAATGCCCATTCAAGAATCCTTAAAGATCTAGCATATGACATTGTAAACTCAGTGACAAAGCGCTGAGGACACCAGAAGGCATTTGCTGGCTGTGAGCAGCCTCACCTAGGACCTTCTCCCAAGTACTCGCCTGCTGATGAACCAGTCCAGGAACTCCATCTCAGTTCAGAACATCTGAGCTACATCACAGGTTTAACTTTAGGTATATTTATTTTTCTTCTCTTTTACTCCCGAATCTTCAGGTCATTTGTATTGACTCTGACCACTTTTATGAAAAGGATTAACTCCTCTGTGTACTGGGTGTCTCACAGAATTCAATTTCATTATCTTGGAAAAGAATTGCATCAGGGCAGCTCAGATTATTTTATGAATTAGGCAATATTTGGAAAGTAGATATTCTGGTTTGGTCAATATAAGTGATTTCTTAACCACCGGTTATAGTGGACTGCAGTACTTGGGGATTTATGTCAGTAACATTGTCATTCAAGTTCAGTTTGCTTCAATATCTGTTCCTTTTGAGAAAGAGGAATAGGATTTTCTTTCAGATTCTGTACAATGGAAATATATTTTACTTCACGTCATAATAGGTGTGCTGCATGTCTAAATGGAGTTATCAGTTTGTACATAATTAAAAAAAAAGTTCTAGGGAAGAGCAAAGGAGCTGTAAGAAAATAGAAAACACCAGGAAGCACTTTTAGTGCATATTATTTAGACTGCATATATATTTTAGTGCATATATAGACTGCTGTGCATTTCAGAGTCTAGTTAGCCTGATTTATAGAGATACTTTACATATAGAAACAAGTACCTCCCCATGTGGGGCTGTCAGGTTGGTAAGACGCAGAGCAGTAAATCAGCAGAACTGCACCGTATAAGCAGAAAAGCTGAAGAAGAGACAGGATGGGGTCAGTATGGTGTCTTGACCATATTGTTTTAATGATGCCAGAAGAGTCATCTTCCCTGGGGACCACCTTGTCATTGGTCAAATCTGAAGATCTGACCTCTTTTAGAACACATCATTTCAGAAACACGGGGAATCTCACGATTCATCTCATGCTATTAACAGGTTCTCTTAAAATGATAGATCAGATTCTCAAGAAATTAATTCCTAGAGCAGCATTACTCAACATGAAGTGTAAAAGATTCCCCTGAGGCTCAGGATGGGTGTTACAATTCCAGACTATATTCTTTTAAGGGCATATATATTTATTTTAAAAGGTAGAGGCAGTTAAAAATATTTAATCTTATTTATAAGAAGTTTGATACACTTAAAATAAGAGTAAACACCATTGTATTTGCCCATATCTGATGATGTGGAGAGTGTATATTCCATCGTGGTCCTGATATGATGCATTAACAACCAGCAGGGCCCCGAGGGCACTAGCAGGCCCCAGTTCCCTTCCCTGGGCTTCCACCCAAGGCCAGCTCAACCCCTAGGACTGTCAGCCCCTGCACCAGCAGTTCCTCAGAAGGGCTGGCCTCCAGCTCCCATGAGCCTGCACAGCCACAGGCCCTGCCAAGCTGGGGCCACCTCCAGGCCCGTGTCGCAGCCCAACCTCACCCAGCTCTGTTCCCACAGAGGTATATGGTGCCCCTTCAGGAAGGCAGAACCCAGCAACATCTTAGAGGTGTTTGATTCTGTGTTGGTGTTTTGATTAATTCCTGGTCACAGTACTCACAAAGACACAGTTGTTGAAAAAAATCATGAGAGTCAGCACTTGTGTATTCAGATTGCTACCAGTTGTAGTCTACATTTGAATGTTGACGGAACACCAAAAGTTTATCTCTCTGGCAAAGAAGAGCAGATTTTTTTTCTGCTGAAGCTGGTGATGGTATTTAAGTGAAGACCGAAAATTATCCCCCAGAAAGATCCCCCCTCAGGATGTCTGATATCCAGATTAGGATCTGAATTTTAGCATATTCAGTGGTGCTGACTTAGGAAATAAAAACTGCATCTGACACCTAAGAATTGATGTTGGCCTAGAAGAATTTTTAGATTCCTCCGTATCTCTGTTGCTGATTTTAAACTTTCACAAAAAGGGTGTCATTAGTTTGGGTCTGAGTGTGCTTTGTCCTCAGATGAGGTGTTGCTGACAAGAGGCTAGGAACTTGCTAATCTTCACTAGAGTTGTTTGCCTAAAAAGGAAAGCATTGAAAACAAATGATGTCATGACTGTCGTTTGCTCCCTGCTGTTATTTGCTCATTTATTTTCAGTGCAGAAAAAGTATCGAACCATCTTCCTTATGAATGTAACTCATTCTTTCCATTTTGTTGGAGCTGTTGAATACAGTATCTGCTGAGAAAGGCATCTGACAAATTTCTGGCGTAAGTAGGCAAACTCTTTCATCATTTCCTACATTCTTTTCTTTTTTCATTCTTCTTGTTTTTTGTTGGGTTTTTATTTATTTATTTATTTATTTATGTAATAACTCCTCAATTGCTTGAATAGTCTCTCCCTACTGCCTACTCGGTTTCACACAAGTAGGTCAACATGTAACTCCCTCAGTTTTAGAACATTTGTTAACATGACTGGATAATAAAAGTTCATACAGCAGATTAATGTAATTAACTTTAAAAGTTACAGTCCAGAAGTACATGGAAACACTGCATCAATCAAAACTAACGAAAGCAGCCATAAATATAAATGGGCCAGTGCTTGAGATGACCTAATGTTACTCATGCATGTGCTTTCTAACAGAGCATGTCCAGCTTCTTTCACTGGTACTGACTTCAGAGAAGTTTAGCCATTTTGAAAGATGTTCATTTATGTTACTTTGACAGATGAAGAATTATCATATTATCATATTGAAGTTAAGTGAGCATAGTGAGCATGAGGGTTTTTTTAACTGAAAAAAGCAATAGTTGTCTGTAAAGAGAAGCAGAAAACCAGGTTAAAAAGAAGACCTTAACTTTCTCTGTTCCATAATGAACATTCTTTGCTTTAAATCCATTGATAAGGAGTAAATTTGGGGGAAAGACTGTAAAATATGCTCTCATCTAGGATGAGAACTTAACCACTTCACTTGTGACGGTGTACCAGGTTTTTTTCTTACACTGCAAAATAAAACATTTATGAAATGACTAACAAAATCAGAGATAATAGGTTGGCATTATATTAAATTTTAAGTCCTTAGTTTTGTAAAATATATCCAATATTCTATTGTGTGTTTTGTCTATAAACATACAGAAGAAGCTGCCTTTATGGAGATCTATTATAAATTACATATTCATATAGTATAAGATGAATATTACAACAATCAGAGTTAGGAGACTTTTTCCCTTAGGAGTTCCCCACAGGAATGTACATAGTCCACCTTCACTTATTGCTCCATGCAGAAGTCTGATATAGAACTCTGTGCACTTGATTTTTATTTAAATTCAGAAATACATTCCCATACACAGATTTCAAAGTGGAGGAAGAAAATGATCATTTGTGAATGGGAAGAAGGATCAGATAATCAAAACTGTAGGATTATAATTTCTCATAGAGCAACGCACTTATACATCTCTGTGGTGATGTGACAGTTGAAAAATATTTTATAGGTTACAGATGCCCAAAATTGAGACATTCTTTGGATTTTTTATAAAGGATACCTGGGCATCCACTGAGTCTGCCTTAATTTCAGATGATGCTCTGTGGTTCTGGTCCCATACCACATCTGCTAGCAGGTTATAATCTGATCTCTGGTGAGATACCTGGAACTATTGATCATTCTGCTAATGATACAGGGAAATGAGGAAATAATCCAAAATAGCTTTGCCTTGTGTATGTAAAAATACAGGGAGTTTTTGATGTTCAGTGTTTAAAATAGTACCTTGGCTCTCAAAGTGTAAGAGTTTGAGAAGAACACTGGCGCTGTGATTATTTTACTGAGACAGAAGTTGGTTTCAGGGTTATGCAGAATTTATGGACTGGTCCACAAGATTTTATCAACAAAAACAAAAAACAGAATATAAGAACGTGGATCTTTTCCAGGACCTTGCACTGTTGGAAAGGCCACCTTTATTTAGAAGCAAAAAGTGGGTGGGGAGATTATGAGGGCTGCATTTAATTATTGCAGAGCTTTACATGTTCTGGTTGAAACTGAAATTATAAAGAAGGTAAGTGACTTCACCAATAGCTGATCCTGGCAATGTGAAGAACAGGTTATATTGATTCCTAAGGTGTTTTACACTAACTCTCCTCTGTTCCCCCTCTACCAGGACTAGTTCTGCTCTTCCCAATTGCAATATTTGCAAGAATAATATAATAAAATACCTGAACTTTGAATTTTCAGACCGTGGCTGTGGCAGTAACGTCAGCTGTTTGACAAAAAGTGTGAAACTTTTAGGAAGTCACAGAGAAAGGAAGTGAAAAACACCTAAACAGTGTAAAAAAAAGTCTGAGCATTTTAGTCATTTTACAAGTGGCTGGTTCTACAACAGGATGTTATACGCAATTAAATTAGAATAATAATTGCCTCCACTGAAGTTAATGGAACAATGTGAGTGTAGATACAACACAGGGACACAATCCAGCCAAGCAGTCACACTCTCAGAGGGAATTATGTCATCTCCAAAGAGGATATCAGATCCTTCTCCAATTTACAGTAGGAAGCTTGTTCTTTTAGTGATTGCTGCTGTTTTGAAAAATGCCTGTAGTCTTCATTGCTTCAGCTCTGCTCCCAGTGGGCTGTTATTACTATTATAAATGGGGTTTCCCTCTTGAGGATGAACTCTGTTCTCAATGAGCAACTGAATTGAAACAAAGGCTGAGACCAGGACAGGTGAGAGACAAGTGCAAAGCTGTAGCTCACTAATGATGACCATGTCATTAGGAAAATGTTGTGTTGTGTATTTATGAAGAGATCCTTTCAAAGCAACCATGCTAATTTCTTACTATTACTGAAGTGGAACAAACAAAATGGATGTTCCAGTAAGTTATTTACATTAGCAAGCTTCAAAGCAGATGGAGAGCTTTATATCACGTTATGAAAGGCATACAAGTTACAGTGACATAGCTCCTAATTATGAACAACTTAAACTACACCATCTGCATTTAACAAAGCTCCATATGTATGGATGTGATCTAGCTTGGCTGCCTGTATTGTTAGCAACACGTGCAAAATAGATACCAACATGCAGAATCTAAAGATACTTTGGCAGGCTTTCTGGGGGGAACTGGAAATGTTTGTGGTGCCCCTTCCATCTTCCCTGTCCAAACCCAAAAATGAGGGCAGCAATCATTTCAGGACATAATTGTTGCCTCCTACTGAAAGGAGCTTAAATACATACATTTGCCAAATTCAGCATATTGGTTACCCAGTCTTAACAAATGCAAGTTCTCTTTCTCTCTCTCTCTCTCTCTCTCTTTTTTCTTTTTTTTTTTTTTTTGGCAGAAGATATCTTCTTCTTCCCCTAAGCAATTTAGACAGACAGTATGTAATTTTAGATGCTCATATTCAAAGCCCAATTCTTTTGCCATTAACACAACACACTGCTATGGAAATTTCAGCATAAGGGATCTGTGGACTTCAGTTTAAAGAATAAGAAAATTAATTCCTCTTTGGAAAATGAAGGTCCACTGAGCCAAACTGGTTACCTGGGACACAAATCAACATCCAAATGTTCAAATATTAAGGGGATTCTTCTATGTTCTGCAATATGAGGAAATGCTTTGCTGTTTTTTCCTCATAAAGACCTTTAAACAGCCTGTAACTGAGAAGGGACTTAGCAAGGGAGTGTTATTTTTCATCTGGTCTTAGCAGCTACTTCTACTGGAGAAAACTTTAAGGCATGACATTCCTCAGGGCCTGCGCTACTCTTAGCTGGTTCTTCTGCTGAATTTTGAGTACTTGAAATAATTGGGATTTCTTTACAGTGTGTGAAACTACTTCATTGATAATGGTGATCAAATATTAAATTTTCTGTGTACTTACATATGGAAAAAGGGTGGAGGCAGTCGCATAGATACACGTCTTTGTTTGTTACAGGTGACCTGCACAAAATGACTCTTCTGACTCTGTATTCAGTGCTCTGGATTTGGCAGTGTCAAAAATCCAGCCCACCCATAGTCGTTCCCTCACCCACATTTTCCCCACTGAACCCAGCATGTCTTTTATCTCAAGGAGAGTGAATTGCTGGTAAACTCTGATGGTGACAGACATCTTGCATTATACGGGTTTTGTGAATCATCTTTTTAAGAGATATGACAGCTACCCCGGTAACTATCCTACTGGATTTACTTCATCTTCAAGCTGGACTGCAAGATAAAAACAAAACCATCAGTTAGGAAAGACAAACATAAGTGAAGTCTTTGGAGAAACAAAGCAAAACAACAACAACAAAAAACAAAAACAACAACAACAACAACAAAAACCCCAGTAAATGGAGAACACCGTGTAACTGGAAAGTGAGAGGGGATCATGAATGTCTATTTTCACAGAAATCTGAATGTGAGTGATTGGACTGACTACAATAAATTCCCCCCAGCCCTCTTTTTCTCCTTTTCATTCTGCTGTTTCTGATATGGAGATTAACACTGACCTTTGGGCTTTTACATCTTGCAATTTGCCAGCCCTTTGATAGAAAGCACATTCTCACTAGCCACTTAATACTTTCTGATCAGTATTACATGACAACAGCAATCAGAGTGCCTTTGATTCACCAGGACAAAGGGGAGAATGGAAATATACTTTTTTTCCAACGCAGGATTGCCATAGTCCCATGAGCTGGCTGTAATCCTGATTTCATTTTTTCATTCCTGTTCTTTTGTGATGTTATAAACCCAGATATAAGGCTAAACAAGAACAAGATAAGGCAAGTTCTTTTACCATATGAATACCAAGAAAATAAATCTTTTTATCTTGTGCTAACTTCAGGTGGAGGCCGTAAAAATCCTTTATGTATTAACATTGAATAAAACTGGCCCATTCCACTTTGCCTAAAGCATTAGTTTCATTTCTAAAAGGACATGTATTTAACCTTATAAAGCAGGAAGAAGTATAAAGGAGAAAATGTAACTATTTTCAATAAGACATTTAAAATTAAGGACAGGAAACACGCTGAACATTAATCTCCTTTATCAAACCAAATCCTGGGGAACTGCAAGGGGTGAGAGACAAAAGTCTCGGCATTTAGCTCTCTGCAGAGGAATTTAATTGAAGGCCCAGAGGTATGGCAGAGGTAGGCACTGAAAGCACCCTCAGCTACAGTTGGGACTGGAGGACTCTGAAGAAACTATTAAATATTAGTTCATGACTCTGGGACCATTTTTGTCTTTTCCAGTGATATTAATTTAATACTTAATATTTAAGTAAATAACAAGGATTAAAATCAAAAAGAAAATGGAATTTAGAAGTAAGAAGAAATGACATCTTTCATTTTACTGTTCACCAATTTTCTTCTTGGTCCTCCTGACGCATCAAAGAACTGCTCTGCTTAGTGTGTGTGTGTGTGTGTGTGTATATATATATATGAACATACTCCTTTCCTGAGAACATCTCATAAGTCAGAGTTGGTGTTTAATCAGATTTTGGAGTATTGCTTGTTCCTGGTTTACCAAATGATGATACAATTATATATTAAAAAGAAAAGCTATCTCCTTTTCTTAAAAAAAAAATGCAGGTAAGAGTTTAAAAGCAAAAGAATTATCATCAGCTACTGAAGCTGGGAAATTTTAAGCAGATTTGTAAGCTGCCCATAACACTATCAAATAGATAAACTTAAGACGATTGCAATATTTAATCATACTCAAAATATTTCCCAGGTCGTTTGATCAAAGCTGCAGTCAGCTTTGTGTTTTTTGAAGAGAAGGATTCAATCTGATTTTTATACAAAAGGCATAAGTGAAATAAATAGAAATGAAGGGATTGAAAGCATGAGATTTTTAATCTGATAAAAGCTGTTTCGACAAAGTTCCACATCAAGGAAATGTTCAGAATTCTGGGGTTTGTATAGAACAAATTTCTAACCTTCCCAGAAAAGTGCATTGAATCTAAGAGTATCTATCTAGAATGTGTATGGTTTGTTTAAATTTCTGTTTTCAGCAAATAAATTATGCAACTAACGACCTCCATTCTGGTTAGTTTCTTGTATTCAAAATACAGAAGAACTAGAAGAAGTGTTATCTAGCTGCAAATATGGTGTTGGGTGTTAAGCTGTTGAACTGATTAGCAAAGGATTTTTTTCTTTCCTTTTGTGTTAGAAGAACCGTTGAGTTCAGGAGTAACTCAGGCTGAACACAACTGGGAATTTAAGGAATCGTTGTTTCTACCAGGATATAAAAACTACACTTGTATCTCCAGTTGAAATAAAATGATATGGAGGTCTGGCTGAGTGTAGACTGTGTAGTATTTCCCAAGCATGGGAGTAGAAATCCCTGGAATTTTGGGTTAACTGAAGAAAGTAATAGAGGACTTTCTGAAACTCTTTAGTTAGGAAGTGAAAAAAGTCAAGATAATAGTAATATAATTTATATATAAAGAAAATAAAGTAATTAGTTGAATACTTGCAGTGGTGTGAATTATTTGTCTAGCTCCTCTTTTTTGTGCTTAAAAGAACACTCTCAATGTGTGTTCTGCTCTGCCCTTGTGAAATGTGGTTCATAAGTGCATGACAGCCTGAAGAGTATGTGCTCTCATTCTGTAAACAATGCCTTGCACTTCATTCTCAAGTTCAAACATTGAATTGTCTGGGAGTAGAAAGGAAAATGCCCCGAATGATGTGGAAGGTTTTCCTTGAATTTCTGGCATGAGTAATATTATCCTTCTGAGTGATATTGAGGAGTTGACTTTAAGATTCTTGATATCTAGGAATGAGAATTTGCTGTGTCTAGAACTACTAAAATGTCATGGGCTTTCTCATTTTCTGACCTTTAATCCAGTAAACCTTCCAAGACTGTTTTGCCTTTTTAGTAGATTAATTGGAAAGAATATGATTCTCAACTGTTTTTTTTTCCTTTTTTTTCATGTTCTCCTATAGAGAAGAATGAAAATAAACTGACAAATGGTATTTGTTTGTTCCAATCATACTCAAAGTTGGTGCTCATTCTACCTAAAAGGCTAGAATAAGACCTGTAGTCCTGCAATGGCTTTAGGGTAAAGAATTACAGGGTCTGTAAATGTAATACATTTGCCTGAGTTCCCACTGTGAAGCTATGTCAAATCCATAAACCATTTGGAGTATTCTTTATTGTGAGGTTCCCATCATGTAGAAGGACTACAGATAGATTGAAAAAAAGTTAAATTAATTTTGAAATTTATGAATGATTATTGTCAATGAATTATTACGTGACATAGATCCACATACATTGGCAGGTATCTTTATTTTTCATTTCACTTTCCACAATAAATAGAGAGAAAACCTACTTTAGCATATGTTAGCATGTGTTACTGAGCTTAGAAGGATTTTGGAAATATTTTGAATTCATGAAAATAACAGCAAGAATATGTTCAATTGAGAAAATGTTATGTGTTTTAAGTATCTGAGAGAGGCTAAAGAAGGTCTGAATCAAAATAGTAGGAAAAATAGAAGCATCTTAATTTACATGTCTTTATTTTATTTACACCAGCCTGCGTGTTAAATCAAAATTCTGCATAATATTAGCAAAAGCAAAAAAAACTTTGTTGTTTTAAGATTGTGCTTGTTAATGAAAAAAGTTCTATAACATGGCTCTGAATAATCAGGCTTTAATTGCAGTGACCTGAGAGACAATTTCCAACTTTGTGTCTGAATAACTAATATTTAACAGGCAGAACCATAATGGAGATAAATGGATTTTTTTACGCATCTGGAAAAAACTAGGTCTACTTTGTAAACTTAATGCCCTTGGTAACTACTGAGATGCATAGAATATATCTACTCACGGTGGAAGTTCCTTAACCTGGCACTGAATAATCCATTGCTGAATGCTTGATCTAATTACCAAAGTCAAGATGGTTTTCTCAACATCATCTAGGTAGGCAAGACTCAGACATTTTAGATTTGACATACAATTCTCAACCACTCCTATGACCTTGCCTATGAACTTCTGGTCAATCAGATGAATTTTCTTGTGTTTTCTACATGAAAAAATAGGGAAGAGAATGTGTTCCGTGATTTCTTATATTGTTCATTTCATAGAATTGTGTTGCATCTGGAAGAATCTTGAAGAAAAGCTGAATGCTTGATGCACACGGGAGATCACCATTGATGGTCAATGGGTATTGAAGTAAGACTGAGAAAAGATATCATTCTGGATTTTGTGGTGCACTTATCTTGGGTAGAAAGATGAAGTAGACAGTCCACCTCAAAATAGTTCTTTTTTCTGCAAGTGAGGACCAGACATTTACAGCATCACTGTTCATGTAACTTAGAAGATTTTTTTTGTTTGTTTTAACAGGATCTTACATGCTCTTTCGTCTTTCTTATTGTTAGAGGATCTACTTTGGACTTAAACAATAGATGAAACAGAGATTTTTCAGTTCACAGCAAATGCACTATCACTGCTTGGGTTCTCATTCTGAATTTAAACTAAAACTCCTATTTTCATAAAACGTTTCAAAAAATCATAATCATTTTTGGACAAATCAAATTACTGTACTCAGATAAATAAAATATTTTATCTTTTGATTTTTAATTATGAGGTATAGTACAGACCACATAGTTCAATAGAGATTAAAAACAAACTGTTTATCTATAAACAAAAAATATTTCATTTAAAAATAACTGTCACAGGAAGTTGTGATTTTAGCTACATTAGAATTTTCATTGAAACACACCCTGCTAGAAATATTTGACTGTTTCAGTTGTTTTTAAGTAGAATAAAACCATTTTGATGAATAGTTGGACAAGGAGAGAAAAAACACTTTGATTTCACTCCAGTAATTCAGGTGCTGTGTAGCAAAGCAGCAGTTATGAAAGCAAACCAAATTGCAGTCTCTGTACAAAATGATTAAAATTGCTAGGCATGTTTTCTGTCTTGTGCTTTTCTTCCACTCCTTGTCTATTTTATATAAAACCGTGTGATTTTAGAAGTTGTTTGCATACAGACACTATAAAATAAATATAAATTAATCAAATATTAATTAGAAAAGACTGACTTACATGCTCTTAACTGTTCTTTGATTCATAACCGGTACTTAATTTAATCATAGGCATAGTTTATAAAAGGAATTAAGCCTAAAGCTGTTGTACCTGTTTCATTTCAAAGCCAATTCAATGTGCTGTTCTTCCTGTGATCAACTGACGTATGATTTGAGAAATGTATATGGCAGAAACAGCAATTGTCTCTAGTGGAACTATGAGGCCTGCCCTGAAAGTAATGCCTCCTATTTTATTACGTTGGCCCACGACATCAGAAGCTGATGTTGGTGGTATGGCAGTAGAGGTTGAACCTTCGTGACGATATTCCATTACATTTTGTTGTCGTGTGACAGATGGCAGTGATGAGGCAGTTTTTGATGTGGAAGTGTATATGAAGCAAAGGTCTGGGATTGAATTCCTCTACATGGAAAAAATTGCATTGACATTCACTGATGATTGCTGAATATTTATGTAGAACAAATAGTGGATGTGAACACAGTGAGGTGATGCATTTCAGCAGTAGTGACAGTGGATCACCTTCACTGGTGCGGATTTTTACAAGTGCAGCATGCAGGCTTATCGCTGGTGAAAATACATAGCTAATGGTGGTGATTATGATGAAAAAGACAGCTTAGTAGCAGAGAAGTTACTCTATCAAATAGCGTAATTCTGCATTTTCTATTTCCACAGAAATAAATAGGAGGCATTATTTTTGGAGTGGCCTACATAGATCTCCGTCACCTTCAAGGTTGATGTACCTTTCCCCTACCTATCGGTGTTTCAGAACATCCTCACTGAGCAAAGCTCTTGAAGACGCCACCAGGTGTTTGGTGGATATAAAGGCAGGAGCAGTTTCTACTTAAATGTACTTCTATGTGCAAAACCTCTCTCTTCCAAGCAATCCTCTCACAGAGGTACTACATGGCAAACTCCCTCCCAGAAAGTAAATGACTCCCAAAGCCATTACTGGTGAAAGAGGAGGCTGATGTTTAAGCAACATGATTTATACCAGCTGAGACCTGGGGATAGGCCAGGGTGGTGACAGAAGGGCAGAAAGTACAAGTGAGCTCTTGGAAGACAGACTTTACTTTTCACTGATGCAGAATGCCATTTTATTTGCCAATACAGACTGAAAGTAGCTATCAAGATTATTCATAATGGTAAAGATAGAAATTAGTCAAAGCGAGTTTTCTTCACAGTGTCATTTATGTCTGCAGTAGAAGTAAAAGCTAACCAGTAGAAGCGAAATGAGTTGGTTTATGTGGCAGTGGAAGCTTTATGTTAGTATATTATGAAAAAATAATAATAAACATTACTTCTCTGGGTTATCAGTATCGTGTCATCTATAAAATTTAAAATTGATTAATTACAAACAGAGGAGCAGCAGGTTCTTTAGCGGCTGTTTCTTAGGCTAGAGGAAACAGCCTAATCCGTTAATAAAGTTTTCCCCTCTGCTGAAATTAGAAGGCTTTACTGAGAGTCAATTAGCCATTTCATATTAACCATTATAGATGGAGATGTTTCTTTTACCACTGCAGTGCGACTGACAGTGATTTCAGGACAGATTTCTCATAGTGTCCTTTGAGTCAAGCAATGTGCACTGCCCATGCACCCCCTCCCCATACATTGGGTGTCCCCATCCAGCAGTTCTAGGCTGCCCATCCTAAGTCCTAGAGATGTATCTAGTTCTTTTTATTACTTATGAGTTGCTCAGTTCAAGAGGAATCTCTAAGCAAATAATTTCAATTTCACATTGGAATAAGAGATCCAGGACACCAGCTGGGAATAAGCTACCCATACTCTTGCTGCAGGAGAGCAGCTGAACTCAGGTTTTCTGCTCTTGTCTGAGTGCCCAATCCACTTCTGTGTCCTTTAGAGAACTCACTAGCTGTTACCTAGACTCCTGAGCAGATTGCTTCTGAGGATACAACCCAAAATGCTCTGAGGAGAATCTTTTTAACACAGACAGATTCACCAGGTGCTCCTGAGCTCTGTGTTATGCAAGCAGCAGTTTCTCATAGATCCTGATTCCTCCTCCACTGATGGGATTCTTGTTCCTACAAGAGCTGTAAGTGATTCTTTTTTCCTAGTTTGTTCTGCTGTGTTCAGCTTAGAAGTCAGGAATCTTGCTAATGATCCTGTAGAAGAAAAATGATATGAAGCTTGGAAATGTTCTTATGTTTCCCCTTTTGGGATTTTTGGTAGCAACAGATAACTGGCTGTCCTAGTCCACCTAGATATTGCAAAAATGTCTCAATTCTATCAGTACAAGAGTGTAAAATATGTAACTTTTGAAACTTCAAAAATGTTCTGAGGACAAGAAAAAAATCTTTATGTAATTTTGCTCACAATAATTTCATCCACTGATGCTCTGTTATATCTTTTCCTCCATCAAGTTATATGTACATATATGCCCATAGACTTTGATAACAGAAGGATGATGGAGTGAGGGTTACTTGTAAAGTTTTTTTTTTTTTGTCTTGTAACCTTCATCAACTGAGATTAGGAAAGTATTCAAGAGAAATAGATAATTAGGCTATTAGGATTTGTCTGCAAAACAATATGAGGACAATCTCCCCTGTGAAGAGTTTCATTTTTCATGGATATAGTTGAGTGATTGGTGGTTTTTTTCTTCAGTTGTTGGATTGTGTGTTTTTCTTATTGTTGTTCTGTTGTTGTGTTGGTTTATTTTGTTTACACATGTTTTTTAGAGGACCCTGTAATGTATTCCAGGAGTAAAATGCAATTATTTTATTCTGTTAAAATTTGACATTATCTCTTGACTAGCCCCCTTTTCACAACCTACCACTTATGACAATCAGGCTTTTCTATATTTGTAATAGGAAAAAATGCATTTTGTATTTATAAAATGTGACACCATGCAATTTTGAGAATTCTACTGTACTGTGTCTTTATTTCTCTTTTTAAAGAGTGCAAAAACAGTGTGTGCTTACAGCTGTTATGCTGGAGCTATGCCTCTAGCATGCAAAACTTTGTGCTTTCCCAAAAGAAAGGTAAAGATTAATACTATGTTCTGTTGTGCGTAATGCATATATAATGAGGGTGTTCTTTTCCATGTTTTCATATGGAATACTTTCTTTGCTGTTCATAGTACTGAGTCAGAAGTGGTTTTGTATTTCACTGCCTTTGGTACTTGAGCATTCATTTTGTGTTTGTTTGTTTTCCTTTTTTTGTTCATGCTTTTCATTTCAGAAGGTGATTTTTCTTTGTCTGTTCTATTTTCAGTGGGGTTTGATGATCCAGGATTGCAGTACTTCTCGAACACTAATGAATTGTTTTCATAACATTCCATTTCCCTGTATATACTGAAAAAAACCCTGATATAACATGTAAAAAATCAAAATCTGAGGATAAACCGTTTTACTGGATAACACTTGCTGAGCTAATTTACATACACAAAGTACTTTATTACTATTTTTAGCTGTTATAATGTTGCTGCATTAGAAAAAGATATGTAGGAGTAATGCATCCTATTTGGATGGATATAATTATATGTTAACAAGGCTCGCTGAAAAGTTTGCTCCCATATGTTCCCAACAAAAGACTATGTTTCTAAAAGAAAACCACGCTAAAGTCTACACTCTCCTTACTGTTACTGGGTATTTAATGCAATTTTATGTTAGCACAGTTGTTTGTAATGTGATTTCTGATGTTAAATCTTCACCTTTGTCTACTGACCCAGCTTCCCTAGGGGCTAGATTTTCTTTATCTTGTTTAAGTTCTGGGTTTGCGGTGAGTATGCTGGATTTCCATGGTTTTCAGCAGGATCATTTCTGTTACTTGATGACTTCTTTCTAATCCTTATGCTTTTCTCTTTCTAATCCTTGTGTTTTGCCATAAACCAAAATTGTATCCTGGATGACTTTGTCCCTTATTACATTTGTGACTTTCCAAGTAAAATTGTGAACTTTTCTCAGTCAGGTTTGTTTGTGCTCTTTTTGTTTCTTTTTCTTTTATTTAAACTGATATGCACCGTAACACTGGCAACGAATGATTGTTGGTATCATTTACACGAGTTGCGGTAACAGCTGATGTTTGCCTATTGGTGATAGTGGTGGCTGGAAGTGGTTCTCTGAAGTACATCTGTGCTTCCATTGATTAGTGTAAGTGTAGTGTATTTAGAGCAGTGATGTTATGGAAATAGAAGTTTTTGATGAAGCTGAAAAGTGAGTTTTTTCAGCTACTTTGACTGTGTAACTGCAGTAAATTCATATAGTTGTTTTTTTCTCCAAATTGCTCATGTTAGAGCTAGCTCATAATGTTTGTGTTGTAACAGCTAGGTAGTTGGCTCCATTTGCATGCATGTGGAGAGGTGCGGCCACAGAGGAAAAACCAGTGCAGCTGGGAAAGACTAAAGCAAAATGTGTCTGTTCCTCTAATAGAGAGTAATGTCATGATCTGAGGATAAAATCAGTTCAGCCCCAGCAGCTCCTGTTCTTCCCCTGTTTAAGAGGGTATAGGCACAACTGTTCATGGGGCTGCTGTTTTAAAATATCTTTTGTTTAGGCTATTTTTACATGTATATTATTAGATTTGCAGAGTGCAAGTTTAGAAAAAAGATTTGGCTTGGGAAATGTGAGCAGCCAGAAAGTAGTAACTTTGTGGGTGTTCTGGGCAAATGCTCTAAAGTGCATAAGCATAACCTTTGTAAACTGTCAAACCTGAAGCACCTGATATTTTTGAAGGGAAGAAGTGTAAAACAAGTACTTTGAGCTGAGCGCTTCCTGGCTTTCACTGGTGATGCTTTGGCTGGATTTTTGTGGCTTAATTGATGAGGAGGTCAACAGCCACTTGCCTAGCGGCAGTTTTCTCAAAGGGGGCCCAGTATTTTGTACCAACTTCATTTCTCCTTTTAGCAAGTACTTGTCAATATCCAAAGTGGACTCCAAAGTTGCAGAGGTGGGATTTGGGATTTTGTTTTTGAGTCTTATTGCTCCAGAGGTGAAGTAAAGGCCTTCATAAGATTCATCTCCCCCTACACCAGGTATCAAGGGAATGCTGGTGTCTGTTATATCTTCCTAAGCTGCTTGTGCTACCTGCGATCAAGGCTTGCCTTTTTAAAGAACTATTTCTCTACTAGTTTCCTTTTTCACAGGGAGGTTATAGCTTTCACATTAGACTGGTGTAAAAGTCTTTGTGATGAGAAATCTTTTATTTCCCAAAACAAGTTCACGCTTTCAGAGCAGAACCCTGTCTCTCCATTTGGGGCTATTGTGTTTAAGTGAAGAAATGTGACACTGAATACCCATCATATTTCTTCCTGCTTTTGACTTGCTTGACACTAAATTGGCAGTTTTTCTAGGCCAAAGAGGCAAAATATTTTTAATTACTTTGAGCATATTTTGCTCCCCAAGGTTTTTATATTTCTGATGAGCTTGAGGTTCTTGTCTGAATCTTTAAGTATATTCCAAACTGTATGGAAGTTTGGGGATATCTGCTGGGATTAATTTTACTCTGGCATAGCAATATAGAATAACTCTAGCACAAATCAAGGCTTCTGCACTTAGCAGCTGATGTCATTGTCACAGCTGCTTTGTGCTGTTCTGTTTGCAGTTTCACAATGAGGGAAAGCATACCTTAGACTTCCAGAGGGAGGACTTTAAACTATTCAGGACCTCTGGCAGAGAGGGTCCCTTGGGATTCAGTCCTGGAGGGTAAAGGGGTTCAGGAAGGCTGAATGCTCCTCAAGAAGGAAATCTTAGAGGTGCAGGAGTGTCCCCCTGTGCTATAGATGAGCCAGCAGAGAAGAAGACCAGCATGGATGAACAGGGAGCTTTTCCTGAGGCTCCAGGAGAAAAAGAGAGTCTACCTCCTGTCGAAGGTAGGAAAGATGGGCAACTCAGGGAGAGTACAAAGAATTTGTTAGGATATGCAGGAAGAAAATTAGAAAGACAAAAACCTAGCTTGAATTCAACCTGGCCTCTGTAGTAAAAGAGAACAAAAAGCCTTTTTTACAAATATATTAGCAGTAAGAGGAGAGCTAGGGAGAATCTCGATCCTTTACTGGATGCAGCAGGGAACGTGACTGCAGAGGATAGGGAAAAGGTTGAGGTTCTCAGTGCCTTCTTTACATCTGTCTTTAAAAGTCAGATCAATTATTCTTGGGGTACTCTACACCCTGACCTGGAAGTCTGGGATGGGGAGCTGAATAATCCTCCCATGTTTCAGGTGGAAACAGTTAGAGATTGTCAAAAGCCTATGGGTCCAGATGGGATACACCTGAGGGTGCGGAGGGAGCTGGCAGAGATGACTCCAAGCTGCTTTCTACCATCTATCAGTGTTCCTGGTCAACTGGAGAGGTCCCAGAGAATTGAAGGCTTCCCAATATGACTCCCATCTACAAGAAGGGTTCCATGGAAGATATGGGGAACTACAGGCCTGTCAGCCTGACTGCAGTGCCAGTGAAGGTTATAGAACATCCTGAGTGAGATCACATGGTATCTGTGGGACAACCCAGGGTTAGGCCCAGCCAGCATGGGTTCATGAAGGGCAGGTCCTGCTTGACCAACCTGATCTCCTTGTATGGCCAAGTGACCCATCTGGTGGATGAGGGAAAGGCTGTTGATCTGAAGTCTACTTAGATTTCATCAAAGCCTTTGACACTGTCTCCCACAGTATCCTCCTGGAGATGCTGTCAGCTCATGGCTTGGACAGGTACACTCTTTGCTGAGTAAAGAACTGGCTGGAGGATTGGGCCCAAAGAGTGGTGATGAAAGGAGTTGAATCCAGCTGGTGACCAGTCATGAGTGATGTTATTCAGCAGTCGATGTTGGGGCCCATCCTGTTTAGTATCTTTATTGATGACTTGGATAAGAGAATTGAGTGCACCCTCAGTAGATTTGCACATGACACCAAGCTGGGAGGAAGTGTCAGTCTGCCTGAGGGTAGGAAGGCCATACAGAGGGATCTGGACAGACCGGAGAGCTGGGCTGAGGCCAGTGGGATGAAGTTCAACAAGACCAAGTGCCTGGTCCTGCACTTTGGCCACAACCACCCCAGGCAATGCTACAGGCTTGGGGTGGAGTAGCTGAATGTCTGTACAGAGGAAAAGGACCGGGGAATTTTGGTGAGCGTTCAGCTAAACGTGAACCAGCAGTGTGCCCAGGTGGCCAAGAAGTCCAATGACATCCTGGCTTATATCAGAAATAGTGTTGCCAGCAGGAGGAGGGAGGTGATCATCTCCCTGTACCTGCCGCACCTCGAGTTCTGTGTTCATTTTTGGGCTCCTTACTACAAGAAAGACATTGAGGCCCTGGAGCATGTTCAGAGGAGGGTAATGAAGCTCTGAGGGGTCTGGAGCACACGTCTCATGAGGAGCGGCTGAGAGAACTGCAATTGTTCAATCTGGAGAAGAGGAGGATCAGGGGAGACCTTATCACTATCTACAACTATCTGAAAGAAGGTAGTAGTGAGCTGAATGTCAACTTCTCCTGTGTAACTAACAATAGGACTAGAGGGAACAGCCTCAAGTTGAAGCAGGGGAGGTTCAGGTTGGATATTAGGAAAAATTTACTCTCCAAAAGAGTGGTCAGGTGCTGGAACAGACTGCCCAGAGAGATGGTTGAGTCACCATCACTGGAAGTGTTCAAGAAATGTTTAGATGTAGTACTGAGGACATGGACTAGTGGGTAAATGGTGGTGGGTGGACGATTGGACTAGGTGATCTTGGAGGTCTTTTCCAAAATTAATGATTCTGTGATTCTAAACATCTTCGGTAGAAAACATTGTATGAAAATGGATGGCAAGCTGCAAGTAAATTAAGAGTTGATATCCACTAACTTTCAGAGGGTGAAATTAATGGGTGTAAAGGTATTCTAAAATTGTTCTTTCTGACAGAATTTGACTTACACTTTTCAAGTTTTTTTAATCTTGTATATTGTATAACACAGTAGGCACTCCTACATCTCCAGACTTTTTCTTCTCCTTTGCAAATATCCCTTTTATTGTTAGCAGGCTGTACAGATGCTGCACAATCCCCTTTGGATTACGCTGAGCAGTATTAAATATCACAGCAGCATACTTTCTTGACTTTGCTGATGTTAAAATAGCAAATATTTGTTCTAGCTTTTTTCTATTTATTTCTGAGAGTGTTCTGCTTTAAGTGTACTTTATACAGTTTCTGCCTGGAGCCTGCCATGAACCAAAGCTTGTATTTCAGAGGTCAGCTGCAAACTTCTTGGTTACAAAGATAGTGCTGAAGCAAACTCCAGTAAGCAGGCAAGGAAGGGAATGGCTTCTTGACACTATGTCTAGCAACACTGAGGAATGCATTTTCCAAAAGGCAATTTCTGGGAGGGAACTGTGGTCACATGCCAAAAATGGTTTCCAAATTACAGATCTACTTTCCTGCAGAGAGTGAGGAGGGAGCACCTCCAATCTTAATATTATTGCTTCCTTATTATTCTGATACAATTTCCCTAATGTGAAACTTCAACACTTGCATTTCCTCTAAAATAGTGGTTTGTTGCATTTGTACTGATGAAGACAGTCATGAGCTGGGACACAGTGGCACTACTAGGATTGTAACAGATACAGCAAAAATTCCCTTCCAGAGGGTTTATTCATTAAGCAAGCATTTTTATCTTTACCATCTTCCCTCTTAGCTTTCAAGGCCATTGTCTGACATTTTGTCAAACACGCAGTTCTCTGAAGTGGTTTCCAGTTGTTCCTCTCTGAAATATTAACACTTGTAGTTTCATCTGAAAAATCCATACGTAGAACAACTGTACTTTAATATATCTATATAAACATAACAAAATCTCAGTACAGTTTTAATAAGTCTTCACCTGCAGCACAGATTGAAATAGGGTCGTGAATTGGCACAGTGCTAATCCATTTGTAAAAGGAAAATGAGAAATGGTCTGTTTGTGACATTCTCATAACACAAGGGAAGATTGTTATCCTGCACAGCTCACATTGATAGCAGTGGGGGAGGATGTGTAATCTAGGAGCTGAATAAGGATGACCTTGGTCTGTACAAAGACACTTTAGTTAATGAATTTGTAAATGCTCCCAGTTTCCATTTTCATGCATTCTCATTCCCATTCCTTCCTTCCAAATTGATCAACACTTTGTGTTAAGCAGACTGTGAACCTGTCTGTGGTATATCTCATCTCCTCAAGTGAGTCCTGCAGAGGACCTCTTTCCCCACCACCCCTCCCTGTCTGCGTGAAATTAGGCAGACAATATCTGTTTCTCTGGATGGTTTTAACAGCAACCTTGGTGCTTTTGTAACTTAGTGCATTTTTTATTTTTTGAATCATTAAACACTGTGCTGCGTTTTTGTTTTTTTCTCTATTCGTACATGAAGATCGGTTATGGGGTGGGGGAAAGCCACTTAAGAATTAAACTATTGTGTAATTGCATAAATCAGCAGTACTATGTCAGCTTTCATCATGTGAAAGTCAGCCTCAGGGTTTTTAGAAGGTAGTAAGTAATAATTTCAAAATAGCTCAGTATCAGTTTCCTTTTACCAGAGGTGTCTGTCTTTAAAAAGGCTACACTGCTCTAAACTGACTAGTGTGACAGAGTGGAAATATTTATTTGCGTATTGTTGCTAAAAGAATTTCCATATGTTATGACTGCTAAAATGTCTTCATTTTTGAATGAATTGCTGTCTGCACACTAATTTAAAGAAAAATTATCCCTTATTTTTAGCAATTATTAAGACAAAGGAGTACATCTGTGACATTATTAAAGCATCATCAGCCTACAAATTAGTTACCTTATCTGTTCTGTATCAGCATAATCCTCATACCCCTGTCACCATGTTTACAAATCCAAACGAATATTATGCAGCCCAGATCTAATTAATTTTGGATTAGCCTTCCAGACACATGTAGTTCTGATCAAAACAATCTGTATTCTCTCTTTTCTGATTAGGATGAAGCCTGACCCCTGGAGTATTCCATTTGTCAGAGGATATGCTAGAACATGAATATCAACAAGCAGGTTAATCCTTAGGCTGTCAATTTCTCCCCTATACACAGCAGCATGTTTTTTTTGTTGTTGCTAGAAGCCTTGGGGATATAGGTAATGTCAGAGAGCAAATCAGTACCGTGCAGGGCTCAGGTGAGATTGATATCAGAGTAGACATTTAAGCAATCCAACATGATGTATAATGAAAATAATCCAGTGAAATGACTTTTCAGAAAGATTTGGCATTCTATTGTGCTCTTTTTGAAGTGAAAAGCCAACTTGAAGATATATTTGAAAAGAAAGCTGAGCTGCTATGAATTTCAAACTAGGTAAGGAGAAATTTAGAAAATCATGATTGGGTAATGTGTTTGTTTTTATGTATCTGCTGACAGGGCAGCTAATGGCAACTTCTGTTCAATGACAATAGCATAATCAAAAAATAATAGTGAAAAAACAGCTTTTCTCTTTCCCTTCCCCTCCTTGAGTCAAGGTGAAATTTGGAAAGGGTGTTCTAAGTTTCACAGTTAAAGCTCACAATCAATTGCAGTGTTTTGATGTTCTATAATTTCTCTCTTGTTTGCCACAAACTTTTTTTAAAAGTATGGTAAACTTTTTCCTTGATCATGCTTACTCACGACACAAAACAAACCTTATGCCCAGAATCCTGTAGTCTTCATGGTGTGTGCTTTCATTTTCAAGCAATTCAGTGGTTTGGTTCTGTATAATATTCTGTAGAGAATGAATGAGAGATCACAAGAGTGACTGGAGCTTTTGCATGAAGGTTTTGCCTGTACAAAGCACATGAGCAATGCACAATGTACTGCTTAAATGTTGACTTCTGTTGTACTTCCTTTCCAGAAATGCACATCAGTTCATGCATAAGTACATTATAGTAAGTGCTGCTCCTACTGAGTTGCGCTACTGAAGAGCAGAACACTTGATGCTGTTGACTTGAAGTCTGTTCTCTACCAATTGCAGGAAGCCATTTCATACTAGCTACACCCGGGCCTGATTACTCATTTAAATTAGACTGCATTAGTACCAAAGTATACCTTTTGGTTTAGCTTGATCTGAAATTGATCCTATTTATGGGCACTGAGTCAGCTGTAAAATGTGAATCAAAATTCAGAAAGCGCAGACGTCTAAGAGACTTGGTTTGAAAGTGTATTCCTAAGTCAGCTAAAATATTAAGGTAGATAGATGCAGCCTGTTAAGTTAGCTGTTTACAAGACTAAATTTAATTAATCAGCTCTGTTGCAAGCAAAATTAAAGGGAATATTTTCTGTGAATATTTAAACAAACAAAAAACAACTTCCACAATTCCTGGACTCACCCAAAACAGTGCATGGTCTTCTATATGGATTGGTATCCAGTTGTGTATGGGCTAATGATAGAAAACATTTGGAATTTCATTTTAGTTAATATCTGCCTTGTAGGCTGTACCCTGGTGGACTGCATCCCCTTACTTTTTCATACTGTGTTAGTAATTCAGGTGTAAAACCTCCTTTTATGTTTGAACCAAAAGATTCTTCGCTAGAGAGGTGGGACTGGAGGAAAGAACCTTCTCTTCTTTGTCTGAAGAGGCCACCAGTATTTCTAAAGCTTTTGTACTGCAGGAATATTCCGCTATGCAGTAAATTTCTAAGGCTCAGAGCTGAAAGTTCCCATTGTTGTACTGAGTACCTTGACTTTGTTAATTTGTTGCGTGGCTTCTAGTCTGATCTTCACTCAGGTTACAGTAGTTTTACTGTAATTGAGGCTTTTTGTTGCTCACGGTGACGAGAAAATTATATTGTTTCTTGCATAGAAGTCAGTATGTGATTATTATTGTTACTACTTTTTTACTTGAATTTGATTCGGAATTTGAGGAAAACTGAACTATTTGATGGCTTAAGGTTGGGCTTGAGACACCAAGAGTCCACACTGGCGCAACTTATGCTCTGATATCACAGCAGATAGCTGTGCTTGTCTTCTTTCATCCTGTCTTCCAGGCTTTTCTGGGAAGATCAACTGAACTATATCTCAGTTTTTCCTCTTGAGTAGGAGTAAAAGTTTAACAAATAAGGGGAAGACAGTTTGTCTTCCCTGAGAAAATAACCTTTGCATTTCATGTTGAGGTTAGATTTGTCAATCTGCAATTTATATCATTGACCTTGTTATATACCTCTGTATGAGATTGAACTCCAGAGCCATGTTTTGTGATTTTTTTTTTCTTCTATGCATTGATGCCAACATGCACTGGATGAACTGCATGAGCGAAATTCCTTAAGCCTTCACATTACAAGGCTTTTGTTTTTGACTCTCATTTTGGTCTTGTTTTCCCTTATTGTTCTGGACCTACAGTTGTCAATTCTGGATGTAATATTTTGTAAAGACTGTGTGTGCAGAGGGAAAATTATATTCTTCCTTTGTGCTTATCTTAGACATGTAGAGGTTGTATTAGCCATTGTCTGTTTGACCAGTCCTTTGGAGGAGGCTCTCAGCTGTTCTGATTGGACAGCGTGGTGGGTTGCTGTTGTTTTTAAGCGTGGGGGGAAATAAATGCTCAGTATAGTTGCTTTAGGACTGATATCTCTGTACAGTGAATGGAAGATTTCGTCACTGATTCTTTTTCCTTGAACTTCTAGTTCCCTTGTTGCTATCCTACCTGTCATAGTCGCTATAATTTAATACTATTGCTATATGCTTTATAAAACACCTGAGGTGAGGGAAATCAAATACATTAACAGTATGATAGTGGTTAGAAATATGTAACTTTAAAATCAAATGAATAAAAAACTAAAAGTATGTAAGTATCGTTAACCAAGAATAACTAAGTTTCCCTAGCAAAAATTAGTTTTATCTATTGTCTTAAACAGTAGAAACTAAGTTCTTAGCAGCTAATCAGGAAGGTTTTGGAATAGGAGAGAAATCAGTCAGGATGTGTAACATTTCAAAACCTCTCTTCCAAGTTTGAAAGGTTTCTGGGAAATAAAGAGCATTTGAAAAGTCAAAATAGTTAGGCTATTTGGTAAATATGATAATGAATGTGCTTTCAGTGCTTTAAAGTGATCTTTCAGCATTGGTGGTCTGCAAAGAACTTGTCTTAGAAGTTTGTTACTGCAAACAGAATCTCAATAAGGTTCTTGTTTTTTCCCCCCCTCAGAAATGTTTATAACCACAGGATTGAATAGAATGGTTAGAGAATTAATGTTTCTACATTTGAATGCAGGCTAAATTTCGTTGGGTTTCCTTTCCCATTTTCCATGAAACCAGTTGTATTATTGCTCAGCCATGCTCCCTCAGGTGTAGAGCTCATCCACTTTGACTTAGGGTCACCTGATGGGTCATAGCTACTGGCATGAGCTTCTTACCAGATCATGGAGACAGTCAGCATCAGTGATTAAATGGCTTTTCCCCTTTCTGTGCCCTGAGGTACCAAGCTTCTAGATCAATGTCAGGTTTTATACCATTTTCCCTGTTACACAGAATTTACCATGACAGGGCAGCTTTATTTATGTATCATTGAAACACTATTGAGCTGCCTTCTCTTTTGTGCCTCTCCTTAATGAGTTATGCTCCAGGGTTGGGGACTAACTGATTAAGCTGGTGTTACAGATAGCTTTGATTGGCGATACATCAGTATGTGTCAAGTGAAACGCTGCACATCTCCCTATATACTTCAGTCAAGCTTAGCTTTTGTTAAATATACAAAGGCATCTGGTAGCTGAGATGCTTTGCAATTCTGAAGAATTGTATACCTGTATAGCTTTTCTGCAAGTAAAGTTACAGTAGCTGCGGGCTGCCGTATGTTTTGGTAAATATATGCAAATCTGCATCTATTTATATGGTGCCAAAATGATTAAGGAAGAGGGATGCTTAAATACCTTGGGAGAGAAATTGGCTCTGAGGCCCAGCTGCTGCAAATACTTAAGCATGGGCTTAATTCTGTGTGTGTGATCAGCATCACTGGGGGTTTAATGGATAGGTACTGGTATAAGGAATGTATAAATGTTGCTGAGATAGAGGTCTATCTGTGAACGTCAGTATAAATAAGAAAAGCCTGGTAATATATAAAAGAATATGATTCTTGAAATCACTAGATGATGGAAATAGGTTTGATTTTGTTACAAGTTTTTTTAGGTGTTCTTTGCTTTTTTCTTCCTTTCAAGTGGAATCGGGAATCTCTTTGAATATTAGACAATAGAAGGGAAAGGGAAAGCTAATGTTTCAAAATCAATCTAAAGACCAAAAGGTGCCAAAAATAAACCTACCCTGAGCTGATCGATTGTGTTCTTTTCTTACTTTACTGTTGTCTGAGTTATTGTTGGACAGAGCAGTGGAAAGACAGAACTGTTTGAGACTAGTACTGTGGTATGCATTGCAATCCACCCCATATAAAGTGAAATAGCTGAAATGCTTGTTATGACTAGTGATTTCTTATGATCTTTTACTAAAAGTAAGATCTGCAACTATTTAATGAATGTGATTTTATTTTAATTTTTCAGTGTTCAGCCTATCATTGTACTCTTTAAGAACCACTCAACAAGAGTTGGTTATGTTGTGCTAGACACCGTATCATTACCGATTATTGTAAAAAAGCTGAAATTCATCTTTCACACTGCTAAACTGACTATCTCAGTATGGCTATTGCCGTTTGAAGCTTGACTTTAGACAACAGGCTAACAAGAGCATGAAATAAATTATTGAGAAGAATGAACTTTAAGTGTAAACTAGAAAATATGCACAAAGGACAAGACAGAAAGCAAAAATATTAGTAACAGTAACTGATGCTTTAACAACTCTTTTATTTCAGGATGGGGGCAGGAGGGAGGGTGTGGGACAAAAAATAGAAAAGATTAATTATATCATTAAGTAGAGCAACTTCTAGTAGCTATAAAACCCAGAGGGCTTAATTCATCTTCGTATTTTGTCTTCAGAAGTGAGTGTTAAGTGATGATGCAAGATACAAAATACTGATGGATGGGATTGAGTCCTATATCTGAATGATTACAATGCTGTAAATCTGTGCGGTTGTAATGACCTTGGTGTAATATCAGTTTATAGCAGCTGAGAATTTGTCCCTTTACTGAAGCTGAGGTTGTGTAATTTTTCTCATGAGAACAATCAGTGTTACTCTGTAAGAGGCTAAAGAAAAAATCTAAAATCTCTACTGGGAGTTTTTGTGGTGTGAACTAAACCCCTTGTATATAAAATATAAAGGTAAACTAGTGTGCTATGATGGACAGAACCATATGCTTTTCAATGCACAAAATGAGTTGCTTATTTAACACATCTTTTGACTGAAGCTAGTAATAGAATTTATCCCAATGCTTTATTCTCTTTTTTTACAGGAATGCGAGTAACATAGAGTCTCACTAACTTGGGTGTTATTTGATATGGAGTAGTGGTGGTGAACATTGTCTAGCTTAATTGCTGAATGTGGTTGAGGCCTTAGGTTTCAGGAAGAAGTCATTTCAGAGCACATAAAAATAGTTGCACTGATCCAAACATGTTATGGAGCATGATTAGTTGTAGCATGATCATAATTAAAGACTCACCTCACTCCTACTATATCTAAAGAGTGTAAACGAAGAATTTAGCTTCAATGGGACAATAAATGCTGCATTTTCTCTAAAGAATGAGATCTTGATTCTTCTGGACTTCTGCTCTGGAGTCATGAAGAAAGTAAGTGATATCTTCAAGAACTTGTAAAGAAATATACCTCTTTAGTGTGATTACTTTGGATTATTTATGCAACTTCTCTCTCTGCATTTACTGAGATCTTGAAATTGAGATAACAGTATATTTGACTGGAAATGTTCTGAATTCAGAAGAAGTTTTCTTACAGGTTGAATTTAGATCTTAAACAGAAGTGTCATTCTTTGGATCCAGGCTCAAAATGACTGAGGGTCATGTGACAGAGTGGATCAGAGCCCATTCTGCTTTGAGTTTACCTTCAAGCCTCTTGTATATGCGGCACACAGTCGCAAAAACAAATGAAAAATATCAAACAAGAATGCTGTGAGCAATGTCCTTGTCCTTTTAGTAGAAAAGCTGAATCATTTTGCTCCAAGTGTAGCACAATGCTAGCATGCTCTGAAAAGTGGGGAGCGAAGTCAAGATTTTTAATTCCCCTGTTCTTCCCCCTGTTCAGAATACAGAAGAGCATATTTTTTCTAACTATATAATCTTTTATACATAAGCTACCAAGTGTGTGCAGCCATTTGAACAGGAAGAAAAGACTGTACCTGCCTTTGTCTTTACCAGGCACAGTGGTTTCATCAAGGCAGTGTGGAGGAAGATGACAAGCCAAGAGGAGTTTCAGTGGTGGAGAACATCCAAAGCAGAGAAAGAGGACTGTTCAGGAGAGAACTTCTTTCATATTCTTACATAAAACTTAAACAACAACACCTAATATTACAGTGAGTTCAACTAATGATTCCCCATGGGAAAAGACAAGTCTTTGTGAACAGTACAATGAGAATATACTTTGTTCTCACAGTCTAAAAAGAGAAGGATGAAAAGACAGTAACATCAAAATCCCCACTGACTCTGTCATTCTAGTTATACCATACAGACACTGACTTTTTATTTTGTAAAATCATAATAAAATATGCTGGGATTGCAGAAGGGTTACAGCTGCTGTCTCCTGAACAACTTTATTAAATGTTCATTTGAAAGAGTTCATCACTGCACCAGAGGAGTTTCCTCCTCCCTGCCGCACTGCATTGCTATCACAATACTCTGAAAAGACAGTTTCTCTCCCCTTCTTCTAAACTGCACAAGATCATTAGCATGAAAACGAGGACTTTGTTTCTTAAGTGTGCATCCATTCCTATAGCTTATCCTCCCACCTGAAGTCCTCATCTGTGGCATCAATGAGTTGCGGTGGAAATTGGTTTGATGAGGCTCTTTAAGTGCAAGCCACTTATATATTGTATGCAATAATCTCTCTATAATTATAGACCTCCCCTTATTATTATTATTATAACATCTTTTAACACTTTTAAAGTTCCCTCAGTCCCTTAATTCAGCTTCATTGACCGGAAGACAAAGAAATCCACCAGCTGCAGATTTAAAATCATGATGCTGTTGGCTTCAATCTCTCTTTAATCATTAAAATATAAATTACTGCTTGTATTCGTTACTTCTCAAACAGCTTTCTCTTTTGGGTTTCTCTCATCCTCTGCTCACAACTGCCACCTGCTTCTTCTGGTGGCCTGCCTTGCTCCAGGGAGGAGATTCCTTCCCACATTTGTCAAGAACAAGCGAGCAAGGCCTGAAGCAGCAAGAAACCACAGTAGAGAAGAAGGGAGGGTGAAAGCAAGTAGGAATTAGTAGGTCAGAGAACAAGGACATCTCTGTCAAAGGGCGCTCTTAGTACACAAGTGTTCAACAGGGGTGTTCCTTTAGGTAAGAAGTAATTGAAGTCTCCATAGAGCATTGCTGAAATTTCTACCCAAAAGTGGATGTATGGTGTGCACCATACAAATGTTGTATTTTCTTGCAGAAATAACAGCAATATGCCTCTGACAGTACCTGACAAGGACAGAGTTTCACCTTTGAGTCAAAATCTCTTGTGCGTCAGTGCAGCTCTTTTTAGTTAGTGCATCAAAGACCTGGGTGATATACATATGTCCAGACTGTTGGACATATGTTTCTTCGGTAACAGGGTTTTTGTGAATATCTTATTTCCAAGTGAAAATTGGCTCTATTCATACTTTAGAGAAATGTGTAGATACACGTCGTATGGCCATAGTTACTACCTGGGCTCCGGTATCAAAACTAGATCTTCTGTTTACAGCTGCATCTCCAAGCTCAGCAAAGAACAAATTTGGAGGGTGGGATCTATATCTTCTAATGGATGGAGTATTTAAAACATCAGGATTTAGCATGTGGCTCTTACGGCTCACATCTCTATAAACTAAGGCCTCATCAGTTTGTGGATCTGATGCTGTTTAGTGCCTTAGCACCTCTGAATGGAGAGAATGCAACGGATAGAAAATCCTCATCATAGAGATTTATGGTCATACAAAGCTGAAACTGGTGTTGAAGTCCAATAAAGACAGTGTATGCTTTACTAAATGCTTAATTTTAAGCACTTGGAATCACAGTGAATCAGTGGGACTTGTCACATACTTACATACTGCTGCTAGATTAGGACTTTACTTCTGACAGTTTTGGCAAAAGGGGAAAATGAATGTGTTCATAGTTCAGCTGTGTGAAGCAGAAAGGAAAATTCAGGGACTTGGAGTGACTGACGCTTCTTGTAATGAAGAACAATGTGTGGATGAGCTTTAGTGCTACATATATAGCTAAAAAGGATGCTCTACTGAGCAGTGAGAAAGTCTGGACTCGTGGAAAAATCGCACAAAACAGTCAACATAATCACATCACTTATGGAGTACATAAACGATGTGCAAAGGAATGTTCCTAACAAGAAAGGCTCAACCTGTTGGCTTCGGCCTTAGAAAATGGCTGTTCTTACGCTTATTATCAGAGCTCTTTTCCACATTTCCTAAACGTGCAAATTTAAAGCTTACATTGTTACTCTGTCTGGACTGTGTGTTCATGTTGTTTTTTTCCCCACAGACTTTGAACATAAAACAGTTTGGTTCATGGCCAGATCATAAAGTTTCTTTTATTAAAATAATAATAATAACAAAAAAACTACAGAAGGAATAGAAAGGCCTACCTTCTGTGATATTGCTCTGGATATATGAATTAGACATGTGAGGAAATGGGTGCATTTAAAAAAAGATTTTGCTCAAATGTTGAGGAAGTAATTTTGCGGTCTGCCAGAATGAGTTATTAATAGCAGCTCTAAAAATAATTTTCCTTATGTTGACACTACTTAAAAACATCTTTTGTCACTTTGTTATTATCAGAAGCTGGGTGTAGTTAATTCCTGTTGTCTACAACTGCTAGAGCATGTTTTTTTTTTTTGTTTGTTTGTTTGTTTGTTAAATCCTCCTTCTTTTAATAAAGACATAATTGGAAAGGGACAAAAGAATAAATGGGAGACACTTAGTACTTGAATGTAACCTGAGCAAGGAGGACTCAGTGTACTTTGTTGTGGTGGCTTATTGGATTTTGAGAGCTGTAAAGCCAAGCACCTATAATTTTTAAGGGTACACAAAGCATTGCATTTGATATGACAGGAGCATGATACAAAGTGTCACTGCTGTGTGTGCCTGGCAGCAAAGTGATTAAATCTTATCTGCCAAAGGTAAGACAAAAATACAAGGAATGGACGGAGGCAGAATATCCCTGAGCAGAAATATGGCCTAGCAGCAACATTGTGCTTCTGAAGAGCTGCCCTTTGGCCACCCAGCTTCTTTCCCTGGCTCTGTTTGCTGAGTGAAGCAGGTCAGCAGTGTCCTAGACACTCTTGTAGGCCTCGTGTTGCCACCATCAGCTGATTACTGGTGTTTAGCAGCACTGCTTTGCTACAAGGGCATCAGTCTTACCAGAGTCATCTGCACAAGAGGTACCTTCTATTGCTAAAGAAGTTCATGTCCCAGTGTTCTAGAGATTAAACAACTCAATTAGATTACACTCGCTATTAATAATTAGATTCTTTATTCTGCTGTTAGTATCTGTTCTATATTTTAAAAGCTTTTAGTAATTTCAGTTCTTATTTAAAGGATAAGACTTTCTTTATAATACTTCCTCTAAATGAAGTTTTGAGATGCTGCAGGTTATATTTAGAATCATAGAATTGTTTGAGTTGGAAGGGACCCTTAAAGTCCATCCAGCCCAACTCCCCTGCAATATACAGGGACACATGCAGCTCAATCAGGTTGCTCAGAGCCCCATCCAGCCTGACCTTGGGTATCTCCAGGGATGGGGCATCCACCACCTCTCCGGGCAGCATGTTCCACTGCCTCACTAACATTATCATAAAAAACTCTTTTCTTATATCCAATCTAAATCTCCCCTCTTCTAGTCTGAAAATATTTTTTGTCCTATCACAACAGACCCTGCTAAAGAGTCCGCCCCTCCTTTCTTTGAAAAGACAGAGTATCACATGCCTTTTGGGAATTGGTGGTGAGAATTACAAATCTGAGAAAAATTCAATCCAGCTTTTGCATTCCCCTGATCATCAGAGGTGCTCTCTTTTTGGGGAAGCCATATGAAAATCTGGGGACTAATTGAAGCCACCAAAGGACGTGGCATAGCATTGTGTCCTGTGCTCAGTAGATATCTATTTGGGCAAGGCTTCCTTCCCCTTCTGTATAAAACACATTACTCTCAAACCAAAGAATATTTTGTAAGTGCTGCATTAGCTTAATTGTTGAGCTTTTCTTCTTCACAAGGGAACCTTGACTTGGCTGTCAGAGCCTGGGCCTTGGCTGCTGGGAAGTGTTCTTTGTGCAGATGGGAGTTTTAGCAATCAGCAGTGATGAGGAGAAGGTCTCAATAGTGCTTGCATACAAAAGACAATTGAGTGGAAGGACCAGCTGGAAAGAGGAAACTAATGATCTAGTACTGCCATCAAGGAAGTGCGTGTTTGGGAGGGTATCCTTATGAAAAAGGATAAACTGATTTAGAAATCTAGAACTACTGAGCTCTGTGAAGGTAAGATTTGTATTTGTAGTCAGTCTTGGATAAATAGTATGAGGTAAGAGCTGCAAGTGTGCTCATGGTTAAGCTTTACTTTAAAATTCCTCATCTGACCTAAAGTTTTTACTGAATGCATCTTAAGATGTAATAAATGGGAAAACATGCCAGTTCATGTAGCCGCTAGGATTTTTTTCATTTTGATAACTTTGCTTTTCTCTTGTTCCCATTCTTCAGCTGAAGTGCAGTTTTTATGGAATTTCAGCAAGCATAGGCAGAATTCTGATTCATAATGAAAAGGGCTGGCAGCCCCTAGCAGGGCAGGGATGTTCCTGGAGTGGAAAGGATTGCACAGTGCAGTGTGTTTACTTCCAGAATGGGAACAGTAATTTTTTGATAACGAATTAAATTAAATTAAATTAAATTAAATTAAATTTAATTTAATTAAAATTTGTCTTGTATAGATTGTCTGAGGTGTTTAACTTCTGTTACTCTTTATTCTTTTATTCCTTTCCTTATTTTTCAGCCAGAATTTATTTATTTATTTATTTATGAACACGAACAAATAAAAAGCTGCTTGGAAATAGGATGGGGAAAAGACGAAAGGAAGAAAAGGAGAGGAGAAAACATGCAGACATTCAAATCCACTACTTTTGAAAACATAACTGAAAGCATTTATGGATGTTCTGTTGTGCATTTTAAGTGATTCTTGCTTTTTCCACTGGACTGTGTAAGTTTAGGACATCAAACTGGGTGTCATCTTTAACATACGAGAGAGGCTTCTTCCCTCTTCAGTGGAAGACTGTGAGAGCATTTTACAACTGAAGTAGATTTAAAAAATCCTCTTTTTTTTAACCTAATAATGAAAAATTATTTTACCTTTTGAATTTTCAAGCCGAGCTTTCCTACAATGACCACCCCTTTACATAGGGGTACTCATACGTGCTTAAATACTGAAGCATCGTACATATATCACTATAAATGGGTTTGGTTTTGTGTTGGTTGTTTGTTTTCCATTTGTGACTGCTGCACTGAAAGATACCAGACTGGTTCTTTCTGTGCATGAAGCTTTGATTTATACTTGGGAAAGATACAGCAGGATTAGTAATGGGAGAAAATCTCAAACATACTTGTGCCTATTGTTCAGTCTGGAGAAGAGGAGGCTCAGGGGAGACCTCATCACTCTCTATAACTACCTGAAGAGAGGTTGTAGTGAGCTGGGGGTCAGCCTCTTCTCTCTTGTAACTAGTGCCAGGACGAGGGGGAATGGCTTCACGTTGTGCCAGGGGAGATTTAGGCTGGACATTAGGAAATACTACTTTTCTGAAAGAGTGGTCAGGCGCTGGAACGGGCTGCCCAGGGAGGTGGTGGAGTCACCGTCCCTGGAGGTGTTCAAGAAACGTTTAGATATAGCATTGGGAGACATAGTTTAGTGGTGTTGTTGGTGGTACGTGGATGGTTGGGCTAGGTGATCTTGTAGGTCTTTTCCAACCTAGCTAATTCTATGATTCTATGGTATTTCATAGAATCACAAATTAGTGGGGACAGTAAAGAAACTCTGGATTGTTGAATTCAATGTCCTTCTCAAAGTAAGGTCATCTGGATGAGGTTGCTCAGGACCATACCCAGTCAGATTTTGAGCATCTCTGAGGATGGAGGCTCCAGAACCACTCCAGGTGACCTGTGAGTGTTTGGTTACCCTTTTGTATTTCAATTTGCGTCAATTGTATAAATTTCATTGGGTCTCACTGCAAAAAAGCCTATGTTCATTTTATCTGCACCCTCCTGTCAGATATTTGCACACATTGATAAGATCCCTCTGAGTCTTCCCAGATGTCTCAGCTTCTCCTCATAAGTCACACACTCCAGCCCATTTAATCATCTTTACAACTCTTTGCTTAACTCACATCAAGAAGTCCATTTTATTTCTGCTTTCCACTATTCTTAGCAATCCTTCTCTGCAATTGAAAATTAGGATCTCAATCTGCTAGTAATGCTGCTATTATCAGCCCTGGTAATGTTCCTATTATCGCTCCCCTCTGCCCCCAAGGGAGCTAGTGCCATACAGCATACCAATATCTTGGCTTTACAACAAGAAACAGTCTTCTGCAAGGCTAACGCTCCTGCTAGCCCTACTCAGAGAATGATTTCTCTCTCTTAAGGCATTGCAGATAGCGTTTCATGCATAAGATGCTGGAATTCCTCTCAGTAACATCTAAGAATATTGAGTGATAACAACTATGCTTGTGCCTTTAATAGAAACAAGGGGAAATGGATTTGACCACTGCCAAGCTGTTAAGTGACGTTTGATCAGATCTTAGAAGGACATGGAATTCTTTCTTCCAAACAACTTTTCTGTTGATATATCAAATAGTCTTAAGAAAAACAACAGAAAAAAAACCAAACTCAAGAGGAAATGCAGTGAACTTGCGTGCAATCTCATATTTTAGTTAAATGTATCTTCATACATTTTCTTTCGTCTTAAGAGTCACTTTTTCTTTGTTCTTAGAATAGTTAGTCTAGCTACATCACATGCAAGAAGTGCCACATGCTGCCAGGTAGAATAGTTTGACAGCTGCTTGAGTCTATGTTTCAGGGTATCTTTGGATCTGAGAGACAGGATGTCTCAGGAGCAGAGGCAAGCAAACTATGCACTCAGAGCAGAACAGAGGGTTATGGGTTTTATTCAACATACACACACTCATACACACACAGGTATCCATTTTAGATAATCCCCGCAAGTGGGAAGCAAAAACTCCCTAAGCAAGTGCACTATTACCAACCCTTGAGAGACAGCAAACACCAAAAAGGAGAGAGAAGGAACATGCTGGCAATGGATGCGATAGGTAGTGCCAGCAGGGCATCCCCTGTGTCAAGGGGCACTTTTCTTCTCTCACACATCAAAGCCTCTCTCCTGCTTTTTTATTCTTCCCAGGGTCTGCAGGGTTTTTTCCACTTGCGTGCTGTACCCGCATGGCCAACACATGAAACAGAGCCCAAGTGGAACACCTGCTTGCAAAACAAGTCTTTGCGAAAACAAGATAAATTACCAAGGGCAGCTCTCTCTACAAAACAAGATATTTGCGGCTAGAGTCATAAATATCTATTCCCTTAAAACTTTCAGAATACTTTGTTCCATCCCAGGATCATTCTTTAGTCAGGGGCCTTTATGTCCCCAACACAGTCTAATACAGTATTTTTATACTGCATGTATTGAGAATAAATTACACGTCACTGAGTTGCACATTCTTCACATTTTAGAAGAACTACATAATGCAAATGGGAAAGTCCTCATGAAATGCTAAAGAAATAGGATATTATTACTTGAAAATATTATCAGGATGTTTTGCATTTGAAGATTAATGGTTTTCAATGTGATATTAAATTGTTATTTACATACAAGGTGTTGAATTAATCTCACTAACTGTAAAATTATTAAATGAATTGTGAGTGATTGGTGAATAACTCACTTTTGTGTTCAGTCAGCTCTCCATATTAAAGGATACAATAGAATAAATGAAGCATTGATTGCAGGTGAGTGGACAGAGTTCTCTGAATACAACATTGACTCCTGTACAAAAGGATGTTCCTAACTTACTCAAATTATTAAAATGCTTCTTATTTGTTCTGATCAGTTTTGACAAGTGTTTGTGAATCCATTATTTTCCCCAGAAATAGGAAAGTGGACTCAAGCTCTCAGATCATTTGCTCTGAGAGAATTTTCAAGCACAGGCAACCAACCTTTTGAATTCTGAAAGGAAAAATCAAGTGAATGCGTATGTTGGGTGTGAATGTATGATTTCTATCTGAAATATAAACCCATGCATACAGGCGTTGATAAAATGGAGAGAATCTTAAAAGCACAATTGATAATTTTTAAATAATTTAATGTACTGCTCTGCATTTCTGCCAGCTGTCTATAGCATAGTAATTTATGAAAAAGAATCGTTAGAGTTTGGTTTAGAGCAAATCTAGGGACTGAAGTACATTCACCATATGACAGATCATTCCTGTTTTCTTTGTGAAGACTTCTGCAATAAGGTGTTTCCACACAGCCCCTAGGTCTGTTAAAACCCTGCTTAATGGTTCTCATCTGAAGTTCCAGGCTCTGATTCCCTTTTGTGTTCTGCATTCTGGGCCACATGTGAGGGAAAATGTACATGAGGAAGCTGGTGGTGTGGGACCCGGAAGCAAATGGACTGTGAACTTGAGGAGAAAAGGATAGGTAGAAGCAATTAATTTTATATTGAAGTACACTATTCCTTCCACTAATCACAGCTGTTCAGGTCTCGCTGTGAAGGAAAAAGGAAGGATGATATGCAGATATTTGCAACACAATGAAAAAAATCATCTTAGCCTACAATTTAAAGGATCCTGCCCGTGTTTAAAACCTAAAGCAATTTAAATTCCAGCTTTATAAAAATTAACTTTTCTTGCTTAGAAAAATCTGTGTTAACAGAGGACTTGGACTGGCTCTAGATGTGCTTGTCAGTCTAATTCTTCATCAAACACGTGACCATTTTTTTCTCCTTTTCATCTCTTTCAGCTTTGAGTAAGTTCTGATAAAATATAAAGGTTGCTCTAAAGGTAAGGTCTCCTATTTATTTCCATGGAAATTACAATGGATACAAAGAGCACAAAAACACTATTTGATAGAGCAAATTCTCAGCTACAAAACTATTTTTCAACATAGGCACCACCATTAGCTGTGCATTTTCACCTGTGATGAACAAGAGCGTGTGTGTCACTAATTAAACATCTACACTAGCAGAGGTGACAGATGGCTTCACAGCTGCTATGGTGCTGTCTTTTCTAGAAAAATGTTGCCCACACAGTCAATCTTCCATCAGCTCAAACAGATGGAAGTCAGAAAGAACCAAATTGAGACTCTACAGTAGGTGTGGTAGGACAGTCCAGCCAAGATTGCCAAAATGCTCCACGGTCTTCAAACTGGTGACAAAATGTAATGGAATATTGGTGGGAGGTTCAACTTCTACTGCCGTACCATCGATATCTGCCTCTGACATCATGGGCAAACATAATAAAATAGGAGGTATTATTATCAGGGAAGTTCTCATAATATTTCCCTCTGTTTATCTGTACATTGTACATAGGGCTGTCACATATTAAATCAGAGATGGAAAAGGGTAAATCGTATATCATAATTTTCTGTTACAATAATTAAATAAGGACCAGTTCTGTTAAACTTGCCTTATTACAGCAGAAATAAGGTCCAGATTTTCTTTGTGTACGGAACCAGTAGACACTCTGTCTACATGTAGGACTGTAACACCTAGAAAGCCCACTTCTAGACTAAACATTATTATAGCGTAACTTTACTTGTCTTGGTTGCCTGAAGCAGGGCTGGAAACAAAAGTCACGCCTAAAAAGAGTCTCCTTATAGCACTAGAAAGCTCATCCTTGTAATGAATGAGCGAAGAAAGTGATGAAATATATACTGTTTGGAGTATCTAGACCAAGTCTGGGTGTCACAGAGGAGAGCTGGGGAAGGAGAACAACTTCTAATTCAATCATAAGTTTATGGATTGGAAGCAGAAATTGCTGTATGAAATGCAATGTCTAGAAGGGGTGGGATTGTGGAGGGATCATTTTCAGTTCTGTAGGCTCTTAAAAGTCATTGGGAGTTGGATACTCTCTGTAACAAGGGAGAATTTCACCCTAGAGTGAGTGAGAAGGGAATGAGGTCATTCAGAATCATGAGGCTCCAAATAGGCCACCAGATGAAATTCCAAATTATTGTGGAAAATAAGTACATGTTTGTTATGACTGTGTTTATGTGGAAATCCTTTGCCTTAGTTTGAATGTTTCTCTTGGAATCATTCAACCCCCAGAGGCAGTCATCAAGAAATAAATTTGGAAGGGAGATACACATTTGGCCTGCTAAATCTAGTTGAGTCAGATGTTTGGATTTGTCACTCCCCTTTCTTGTATAAAGTCTGGGCTCAGCTGCTCAGGAGGGCTTGCTGGCCAGACTGAGGGGACTGGTTATTGAGAGCTACATTTCCTGCCTTGTCTGTTCTGTTCTAGATCTGATGCTTTGACCTGTGTTGTAGCTGTTGTGTTCGATGTTATAAATTGCTTGGGTTGACTACAGGAGGCTTGAAGTGTCCAGCAGCCGACTGAGTTTGAACCCAAGCAGCAGCTGAAAGATAAGTGGATAATGTCTCCAAATTCCTGTAAGGGAGAGGACTTTGAGGTTTAATAATTAAATATTCATTAACTTTGTGGATAAAGCTCAGCACAGAAGAAAAAAAAAGAAATAATTTTAAACTCTGATGATAAATAGAGTGACTCAAAAGTTTAGGCACTGTATCAGTTTCAACCTCCAAATAACCCAATTGTTACTAAACGAGTAAGAATGTAAAAATCCAGGAAAACTTCAAATTAGTAAATGATATATGAATCAAAATGGAGTCTTTATACTTTTACTGTGTTATGCTGTATATTCTTATTTTTCCTCACATCTGATCTTCTTGCATTTCTTCCTGATTTCTTAATAGCTCTTGCTGTCTGTAAACTGCCTTGTGAAAGGTATTTTCTAATTCAAAAGTTTTATGAGAGTCACAGAATTTAGAATTACAAATTTCAGATGGTTCTGCGAAAGAATTCTATCTGGCCCATCTTGACTGCGAAATAACTGGCATAGCTTCCATGAATTATCCAAGAGGCACCAGCATGAAGCATTTCCAAATCATGAATGAAATTTAAGCATTGGACTAATTGATGTCCCTGAAAATGTTTATACTTATTTTCCTGTCTTCAAGTATCTGAATATTTTGGGCCTGTATTTGGTCTGCGTACCTGTGCGCAGAAGCTAAAACGTACTGTTTAAAAAAGCCTTATTTTTAATTTTGCATTCCAGAAATGGTAGCTCTCAAGTAATAACTGATATCAGGCATTGCAAGGTTATTACCCAAGTCAATGGGTGACATAGCGATTGCCATGATTTTTGTAGTTAGGAGATGTTTTACCTCCTCATGTTCTTCGTATCTATAGTGCTCTGCTTACATTTTCAGGTTGTAGCAGGACTAAGTAGTCAGCTCTGCAAAGTCTGTCCCCACATAGATGCAAAGTGGAATGGTGTACAGGTCCTCTTAGGACTAAATACAGCAGCAGCGTGAGGATTCACAGTCAGTGCTAAATCCCTCTCACTTACGCCATTACGTGTGAACCCATGTTTACCTGTGCTATCCAATTTACCTTGAGTTTCCTTTTCCAGGTCTCTAGAGTTGCAGACCTTTGCATGCTCATCTTTCAAGTGCTTGCACTTATATGGGTGCCTTCCTGTGCCTACCAAGGCAGTAGGCACTTATCCAAGCTCTGCTTTGTGTGCAAGTTGTGCCCAGCGCAAGGGAACACTACTCCGGTGGCTGTCCAGTGGTTGCCCAAGCCACTAAGTTGGGTGCTCTTGGAGGCCACAGTACTTATACCAAGGGAAGAGATGTTCTACTAGCTAAGCCCATGGCAGTGAATTTGTGTATGCTCCCATCAGCTTTACCATCCTTCCTCTCTCATGTGTAGTGATGATAAATACATGTGCTGGGCATTATGCCCCTATTATCAAACCAATCCAATTCAACTAGAAAGAATGTGGACTGTGACTTAATCTTTACTCCTTTTTTAAGACTGTAGGGTTTCAAGCTGTCTGCCAGCTGCTGCATGATCAGGCCTGGAGATACATCTTAGTCTGGTGCTTATTTCCAGGAGAGTGCTTCTGGAAGCAGCATGAGCGGCTCAGTTTTCATTTGCTCTGAGAACCACCCAGTTCCACAGTTGAGCCTCAGCATTTTAATAGATCTGTGTGCTGTTAGACCTCATCACATTGTTATACCCAGGAGAAGGAATTTTAATTTTCATATTGAATAGTAATGCTCTAAGCTAAACATATTGCTTTGAATCAAAGTAGCCAAAACTTGAAAGCATTCATAAAGTGGAAACAGGTGAATTCAGCTGTTTAAATACTTTGCAAGTTGACATGTTACCACAGTAGTTTGATTCACATCTCAAAGTTAGGCATTTGCATATGCAGAGTGAGATCATAAATCATTTTGGACAGCATATTACTGTGTTAGTTCCTGCAGATTGATGGAAACAAGTAGCTACAACAAAGCCATGCAAGTCTGTCCTGAACGTATATATGGACTTCTAATCATTAAAGCAAAAAAACAGTAATAGAATGTCATTTTCCATAAATAATAAAAACAGTCAGATGAGGGTTTTCTCCCACTGCATTATTTTTATGCTTCCTTTTGCTAGGCTGCTAGTTGCTGAGTTGAAATGGATCACATGTTTATTTAAATAGAAAAGCAATGGGGCATCAAAAACTCCATGTGAAAGAGAACTCAGCACTGTATTCACAGAAGTGAATTGCAGCTGCTGTACAACATTCTGAATTGTGCACTATCTGGATTTGCTTGTTGTCTTTTAAGTAATTGCTGTATGCCATGACCCATGATCTTTGTTTCCCTGGAAGTAAGTACTACTCTATGTTTTATGACATACTGCAAAATGGATGAAAATATTAATCTTGAAAAAGTTAATTTAATAGAGGAAGAAGGGAGAGAGCCAAGCATTATGTTATAGTTTTTTGATGAATGCTCTATATTTCATCTTTATGCACTTGAGCCGAGAGAGTAACTCATCTCTTTGCATAAACATATGGTGGCTTTGTGTTTTAGGCAGATTTGTGACAGTAGAGAGTGAATGACTTTCCAGGCTCTGACAGTTGTCATATTCATGGGCAGCAGTACTGCCAAAGAGCATACACGTTAACATGGATATTCAAAGTGCTTGCATAGCCACTGCACTGGATTCAGAAACTGCTTCTTCTTAAAAAGTTGACTGTTTTATACTTGGTTACTCATGTGTTTTCTGTTTCTTTGTTTTTGTTTATATATTTGTTTTTAGTTTTTAATGCTCTTTATTTAAGAGCAAACATATACAATAGTATTCAACTGCTCTTGATTCGGAGTAGTCACAGATACTGGCATCCACACCTACAGTCTTTTTTCTGGGAAACGAATCTTTGGATGCTATTTAATGATGGGAGATGACTGCTGTATTTTGTCAATGTACAATAAATATGAGGACTGTGAGGTGAAAAACAAGAGAAATATCACCCCATCTTTTTCTTGACAAAGATCCACTTTTGCTTCCTGATAGACAAAGTAGACAAGCAAGATGCAATAATGAAGAAAACAGTCTTGAATAAATTTAAATTTTAACTATTTTATGGAAAAAGGAAAAGCCTAGATTCAAGAACCAAAAAATACAGTGGTACTCTGGGAAACCTCTACTCAAATACGAGAATGGGAAAGAGAATTTTTTTTCTTTTAAACAATTAGTGTTTTACATCTAATAAAACAGAATTGAGAAATAAAGATCAGTTGTATAGAAAGTCAGCCTCACTCAACACTTAACTTCACTTGCTTCTTGAGAACACTCAAAGATTTTGAGAGGAAAAGGCCAGTGAGAGCAAAACAACAGTTTCATTATACTGCAGTGGAAAATGGAAAAGGCGTCCTGATCTTGTACGGCCGTTCTGTCTTCTGCTTAGTTCTTTGTTTGCACATTGGCAGTGCTGATAGCAACCTTAATCTTAAAATCTCAACATGCTCAAACCTAATTCATCCCAAACTGCTAGCTAGATTTCAGAAAATAAGATTTTCCAGGGGAGTGATGAGTAGAACAAAGAAACCTTAAGCTCAAACACTGGTTCTCCCATCATTTCACAGGCAGTATTTTGTGTTTCTCTCTTCAAGCAAATTAATTGTTTGTAACAGTTATTTGCTGAAAATTTGATGCTATCTATTCCAAAATCTGTTTCTCCACAGGAATTAACAATTAGATTGGTGGTAGAGAAGGAATTCTCTGCTTCTAGTCTCCATTCTTCAGAGCTTATTTAAATGCAAACACAAACCTTACTTACTCTGATCCAATTTACTTTTGCAAGCTGAGAACCCAAAAAGTCTAACTGAACTAACAAGCAGTCTCAAAACAGGATTTTCTCTCAGTTCATGCCATTTCTAGAGCCAGGACCAATTAAAATCTATGAAATAAGTGATAAATTATACATTTTGAATTATATAAATATCATTACACATATCTGTCATGTTAGCAAACAAGACAGAAGCAATAAATGGCAAAATTTGGTAACCAGTTCTGTTTCATCTTCCAGATCATTTTGTACCCACCACAGTGAGGTTTCTATAACATAAAAAGTCGTCAGTGAAGCTGTCCAAAGAAAGTGAACAAAATAGATTTGCATTATGTAAGTGTATAGTTGCTGAGTCAAAAGGAGGAGGTGCAGACATCTTCATCTGCAGGAATCTTTATTTCTGGATATTCAGGAATACTTACACAAACTACTGATGTTATTGAAGTATGTAGAAAGCAGGCAACCACTGATAAATAATCTCTGAAAGAACAGAAAGTACAGTAAGAAAAATATATTTTCATTTTTTATACAACAAACCACTTAGACACGTACTACCCTGTGTAATCTGGATTAGCATTGAGGCATCTACTTGAGTTCTCCCAGTAGTATTACTTAAAACTGAATTTGATAAGCTGCTGAGTAATCTTGCTTGATCCAGTAAAATGATCAAGAATGTGCAAAGTAATATACTACACTCTTGTGTCATCTACACTCTACTGAATCTGTCACAGGCTTTTACTGAATAAATGTAGTCTCATTTGTCCCAGTCCACTCATATGCATAAATTTACTCTCCTTGGCATCAGGAGATGGATTTGTTTCTGTATTAATTGTAATTAGTTGCAACCTTTGCCCAAAACTGTGGAAATAAATGTTCACAATGAATCACAGAGGAATGGGGAAAAGCAGCAGAACTGAAGTCTTCATGTGGAGTGACATTTGAACTGATGCAGTGAAGAACATTTCAGGCACCAGTTGAACTGAATTAAACACCCATGTTCAGTGATGCGAGATAAACTATATGACTTCTAGTTATCTTTTTAGTACTGCCACGTCTATTCCTATTTGGAGAATGGTCAAGCCATGGATAAAATGAAGCAAGTTCTTCTAGCTTTGCCACTTTCTTGAGTTCTTACATTTATTTTTTTCAAGAATGAATGTTTATGGCATATTGTCTTAGTTTTTCTTGTGAGGATATTGTGTTGAATGTAGACATCTGCTAGATGGGAATTTATGATAGCACTGAGCACATCCAAGTTTTATTGTCAATAAACAGAAGTAAGTATGCTGAATGCAAATTAACTTCACTACAACAAGATGTTTGAGAGACCAAAAGTATCAAAGAGATTAAAACTGATTTAGGTAAATTTACAAAGGAGTCATAAACTATTAAACAATGGTTCACAGGTTCTCTGGGAGGAATGTCTAAGCTGCCATTTGATGTAAGATAAAGGCCACCATACTTTTGCTTTAATTCTTAAGTATTCCCCTTAAACATCCACTGGGAGTCACCCTGAGAGACACAGTGTTGGGTTTAATTTTGGTTGTCTTGGCCTGATTTACTGTAGCTGATACACTATGATGACTTCACAGTCAAACCTGGTGGAACTAACCAATGGAAAGGCAGCTTATTATCATCTACTACACACGCAACTGTTAGAAAATACTTTGCTTGAGGCAAGATGATTTAGATTTAGAAGAGGCTAGAAATGTCTCACTACACAGAGCTATGGTTCAGGACATGGTACTTTCTCCCTACTAGTTGTCTTGTCCAGAACATTCTGCTGAAATTTTTGCAGCATCTTGGCATTCTCAAGCAGTGTCACTTGCCCAAAGTGAACTGCTGCCCTAATAGAATTATGCTTCAAGAGAGGATATCTGAAAGGGATAATGAGATGACATGTGTGCCAACCTATTTGTTCCTCTGAAGGAAACTGTCCTGGAATTAATTACAGATAAACATAATTCTTATTTTAATTGGTAATTTCCCAAACAAATTGAAAAAAAAATCTAGGAAAAAAATCAGTTTTGTTTAGATGTTTCTCCTTTGTAGCTAGGGCCAATTTTGTGTATAATCTCAGAGGCAAGGTAGTCCACAGTCAAGTTGTAAGAACCATTACAGATGACTGAGTTTCACATCAGAAAGTAACTTACACTAATTTTCCTTCTAACCAAAAGGAAAGTACATGTAGACTGTCTTCTAGAGTCATAACTGAACAATGAAATCATTTATTCTACCTGGGCTGATTTTGTCTCTGCAATCAGCCAAATGATAGATATTCATGTGATACATCAAACTTATTTTGCCATTGTAAAATGACTTTTCTTTTTTCCTCTAGATCTATTCACAGTAGTTAAAATGTCTGAAAGCTTACAATTTTTCATGCACAATATGGATCAAGGGAGTCTGTAAATTGATTTGAGTTACATGTTTTGACTGACCCCTACGCGGACAGCAATTACAATCACTAGTCAGTAATTTCTCTGGCAATTATTTTCCATGCTGTGTTAGCTAGATGTTATATCTGAAATAGAAGACAAACAAGATTTGCCAGTGAATGTTATGCTTTTGTCCAGATCTAGAAGACCTGAAAAATGATTTGCAAGGCTGTCAATGGTTCACGGATGTTCAGCCCAGTTCCGTGACAAATGGGACGGAGGACCCACAGACCCACGTCCTGGGAATGGGAAAAGGGAAAAAAAGGGTAGGGAGATGGGCCTGAGAACAAAACAGTGGCAAGAATCTGAGGAGAAACAAACTAATTTACTAAATAAGATATCGGAATGCACACAGTATAACACACAGTAATACTATATAATTACAATTTAAGCTAATAAATCCAATAGAAATGAGAGAGTGTCCAAAGTTAAGGTAGGCCTAACTCTAGTATCGACGCTCAGACGGCTGGAGAGTGAGATGCTGCCGGGATGAGAGACGGGCAGAATGAGAAGAGGTCTCGTCATCTGCGAGTTTTTATCTTTCCCTCTAACTGGAAAATGGTAACAGGGGAGCAAAATCTCCTGGGGAATGTAGTAGTTCTCCTCTTCTGAAAATCAGGTACCCGGAACTATGTACGATACAATTGGAGCATTAACTCTTTAACTCCCTGTACACTATATGATGCTGTGATGTGGAATACCAATAACCAAAAATCATAAAACCATGACAAAGCCTCAACATTTTTTTTTAACAAATTGGGTACAGTGAAAGATTACTGTCTTCCTACAAATTTTGGCTCGTTTACTATTTTGTAATTTTGATTAAGTCCTAATGAAAACCCATTCTCTGTAACTAGAGATGATGTTGTTGTTTGAATCTAAAGTTAATCCATAGCTGAATGATCAGAATTCTATAAAAGAATGAGCTTTGGCCACTAAGATTCAATGATGAACATAGCTTTTATTAAAATTTAATCTGCACATCCTATGAGTGAATACTCATTTTATTTTAGACTCTATTCTGTTCTTGAAGTTGTAGATCTTTTATTTTGCCTGGAAGTTGTCCCGGTTCTGATAAGGGGCAGTAACCGAATTTATGATCTCATCATTATTTCATCTCTCTTCCATACAATGAGCAAATTACACCAGTAGTTTGATTGTTTTTTCCCCTGTGTCTTTCTTCATCACTTGAGGCATACAAAGTGGATCTCTACACCCCAAATACACTGATAATCCCTACAGATTTAATGATTTTTCAGAGCTCACATTGTAGCAGGACCAATTGTAACTGAGATCAGCTGTAAGATACTGATGCTTCTAGAAAACAGGCAACGGAACAAGAAGAGACAAATTTCAATAAAATGATGATTGAGTGTACAATGATTGAGTGTAAAATGAGCTGAAATCAGTATCCAACTAAAATTGCCCTGTAGTGTTACAGGATTTCATTTTCAAATTCAGTGGATAAAATAGCAGCCTATGTAGCTATCATTGTAGAAAGTATTTAAAATTTAAGATGCTAAATTTGAAAATATACTAGAATACATAATGGTTGTATTCAAAATAATAGTGTGCCTCCATTTGTCCAACTGTTCAAAACTCCAAACTAATGGCAGCTAGGCACAACTACTGAAGCAGTGAATTTTTGCTTCTGAGCAGCTCTGTCTTACAGTACACTTTCTTTTACACTGCAGTACATATTTTGTAGGTCAAAGTCTGACTTGTTTCTGATAGGAATGATGGCTAGCATTATAATGTCTTGCAGTAGAAAAAGGTAGAGGAACTAGGTTTATTTTGTCCTTTGTACTTCTTCTGTATTCTCAGCAAAAACAGACATTAGTCAGGTGATGAGCATGAAGAGTAACAGTGATTTGAGGAGTTAGGCACCTAGGAACTTGATGGAAGAAACAGCTCTTTAAACAACTTAAATTTGATGGGGCTACTGTTGTCCCCCTGTTAAGGACTTTTTATTGCAAGAGATATCCACAGTGCTTTGAGGGGCAGAGAGTGAGAGGGTAGGTCTCTCTAAATGAACTCTTATAGTGATCTCTAGTTTGTGAGAAGAGTTTTCACTTCTCCTTTGAGAAGTTCAATTATGTGAAGATTATAGAAGTAGCTGTAGGAGATGTTCTGTAGTGCCTTTGGTATTAATTCAAAGAGGAATGAGTAAAAAAATAATTTGAAGCCTGACATTAATCTTTGTATTTGTAGAAGAGCAATTGTTAGAAAATTCCCTACTGGTTTATTTTCCCAGTTTGGTTCAGAACAGTCTTGAACAGTAGGTTATTCAGCACAGAGTTGGTATTCTGTTCTATGTAGCTAGCATAAAATATTGCTGTCAGGAGTCAATTTGGATCGGTAAATACTTTTTTCTTGCAGTCTTCCAGTAGTATTTTTTTTTTAAAGAGACAGAAAGGGCAGAAAAACTGTTCCTGGAAAAACATCTGTTTTACTAGGTTTGATTAACATCTGTTGGTTGATGGATCAAAACCAGAATCTGAAATCAAAACCTTTTTTTTTAATACAGTGAAGCTAAGCGTTGAGTCTGTTTATAGTATTTTTGAATTTAAGCCTGAGAATCTTAAAACTTATGTGTGTGTGCTCAAAATCTTATAAAGGAAGCTGTGTTTACAACTATTTTATGCTGCTGAAGGTCATCAAATTCTGTCTATGTGGTCTGATCTCATCAGAATCCTCATATTTTAGGTCACCATCTCTGTGACAATAGCATTTAAATATGGTGCCTACAAACTTGACCCCAAACTAAACTGTATCCTCAGGCAATCTCAGACACTGAATATTAAATTGTTTCTAACTGCAAATTATATTCCCTTCATTAATTTCTAGAGTTCCCCAATTTAGCAATTACACAAAGCCAAACGTTCAATATTGAAAATGCCCAGAAGATTTGTATTTTAATTTCTCTGAGCTCTTTATCATTGTTCAGAGATGGTATATATGATTTAAGGATGCTTAAGAATCCCATTGAAGGACAAAATTATCATCACACTGGGAATCCATGCCCTGTAATTTGCATGAAAGGCAAGATGGACAATTAGCATAGACAAGACTGAAGCAAATGTATGCTTTACTCTGGCAAAGAGGAGCAGTAATAACTAGATAGTAATAAGTAGATGATGTGACAAGATTTTTCTCTCTGGTTTTCTAGCTTAGATAAAGTCTATATGTATGAGTTGGGACCAACAGGTCCCTTCAGTTCATCTGTTCTTAATGTTATGTAATTGCCATATCACGCAGTACAGCAATGGGGAAAAACAGGCTTCCATTTCCAATTATAAAACACTAGATGTAAGAGCAAGCGTGTACAAAGACTGGCTAGGACACAGAACTTAATGTCAAATGCATTGTTCTTAAACTCTTGTTCTCAGCTTTGTTCTCAGAAGGATTTATATGATGTATCAAGGAGAATATTTTCTTCTGCAGTAAGATAAAATGAGTATAAATCCAACAAGATGTTCTCATCATCCCCGTCAAAACCAAAATCTCTTTGAAGATTTGGAATATTTCCTGTTAGCTTTGATGAAAAACAGAGCTTTGCATGAGTTATTTTTTCAAGAAGAGCATAGGGCACAAGTCAAATTGTTAGATTGCCCTGGGGATTCTCAGACAATTGCATTGCTGGATTGACTGGGTGTCCTGAAACTTACGCAGAAAGCTCAGACTGTGTTTGCTGATGATGCTATCATGTCCTCATGGAGTTTTTGACTTTTCCATCTGAAGGACGAGTCAAAGGGAGTACATATCAATAAATCACAATGTCTTTGCTACTTCATGCTTCAGTACAAAAATTTCCACAGAAAGGCAGATATTACTTCCTGTGTTTTAGCAAAATTTTTGAACTTCAGTCAGTGTATATATAGGGAGAAGAAGAAAAAGCAAGTAGTATGGTGGCCTTTTTGTACTTGCTCTGAGCTTAGGACCTTGTTACAGTTAAGGTGGTGGTCTTGGCATAGCAAAGGAGGCACAAGATTTGTACTTCATACCTGAATGAATAAAATAAATGTTGCCTCTTGTCTTCAGGATGCTGTGCCTTAAAACTCTGTTTACTTCTGGCAAGTAACTGTTTTTAATTATTCCTCCTTTAGGACTCAGAATATACTTACTGCAAGTCTTTTCCATTAGAGGATATTTTCCCAGAAATACCCACAGAGGTACTTTTATAATAACATAGAAGGGATCTTTGCACAGAACCCAGCATACTTTCAGACCTGATGCAGTGACACTTCTGAAAAAAATGGGGTTGATTCTTGCATCTAAAGGAAAGTTTGGATGTCTGCTTCCATGATTTAGTTTGAGCAGAAGAGGAGCGAGGTTTTGCTTTTTCCTTGTGCTTGCAACCAGTGATATACAAATAACTAGCTACATTAACACTTTTTTTTTTTTTCCAAATGGGTAAAATAATATGAAATAGCTTCTGATATACTCATGCTAAGTAACATTTCACTCAAAAAATGGTCCTACTGAACTCAGAGAGAGGAAGTAGATCTGGTGTCGGGTTTTGGAACCTGACCATAAATAAATGTTGACTTTTTCATTGTTTCAAATTTTTTATCTTTAAAGTTTCCTGAGATGGATTCAAAGTGTCCAAAATTAAGATCGTTTCTCTTTATTGTAAATTAAAAAAAAATTAAAATGTCTGAATTTATTTCCCACGAGTTTAATGTTTTCAAGATGGTGTGCTCCATCTCATCCTAAGTTCCGCCAAAGTTGGTGGAATCAGGCCAGTGGTAAATATTGTCTAAAATTCCAAGAAGGAAACTTCCTTCATTCAGCTTTTAATTTAAGCTGTAGTTTTTCAAGATAGAGAGATTTAGAGAGTCAAAAGCACATCTGGGAATATTTTATAAACTGGACTATTTTCCTGATGAAAAAGCGAAGCTTGTCTTATATCCAAAATTTCATCTCAATTAGAGTTTGCATTCCCCATAAGCAGAAATGTTTTATTTTTGTTTTGACATCAGAGACATGCTGTTAATTAAGTAACAGGAAAGCAAAGGTGATGGAGAAAAAGAATGACATAAAATATGTACATATGATAATATGTGTGTGTGAGGAAAAGTAGTTTCCTTTGCTCTTGAAGTCAGCATTGTGCTTCTTTTTTTCCTGGACCTTGGAAAATTTACCTCAGGAGATTAGGGAAGGGCAAACGAACAGAAGGGAGTCTTTGTGTACTTACTCTTCAGTTACCAACCCTTTCGTTTTCATTCTGAAGGTGAACTCTAATCAGTCATTCCTCTTTGGTTTCTAATACAAGGTTTATTGTGACATCCTATTGCTTGTCTTGTTCTTTTATTATTATGTATTCTTTTGTTTGTTTGTTATTAACTTCAGTTATCTTTAACCCTGCTGTCAGGAACACTCCTGGTATTTGAACAAGATGCAGTAACTTTGACTTAAGCTCTTGTTCTGTCTCGAGTGTTCTGAAGTTCACAGATGCAAACAGTCTATTTTGTCAGCTATAACTAAATCTGTTTTTTTTTTTTTAACTGGGCATTGAATATGGTTCATAATACTGATGTGACAGAATAGCCCATGCACAGTAGCCAATTCTGTAAATGTTTGTCATATGTTTAGTGATATATTTATTTCCCTGCATAAAATGTTCTTTATGAACTGAAGCACATATGGAAATTGTGTATGTTAGTCCTGAAGATGATTGTCGATCCCTGTTGTCCCATACAGGGATTCTTGAACATAGCAAGGGTCATATAATGAAGCCAGCTTAGTTTGCTAGTGTGGGTCTTGGGAGACAATCACTCTGCTGGAGACTGTCATACTTCTTAATGTAAGACTTCTTGTTTATCTTTACACTGCCAATGACTATTGGGCTCTACCGTGTGAATTTTCCATGTACTCTGGCATTTTACAGTCCTCTGATAGTGAATCTACTCTACTTCCCACAACATATGCATAGAGATTGTTTTCTTATATCAGTTCTTAAGAGTCAAGGAAATAATATTCCCTCCTGGACAGGGAAAACAGTTTTCCACTTGTCCCATCATGTTATCATCTGTTGAGTTAGTTAATACTCCACACATGTACTTTATGACATTAAGCACTGAATCTGAATGGTATGCAGATTTTTAAGGTAGAAAAAAAAATCTACACAAATTATCTTTTTTTTTTTTTTATAAAAGGCTGTTCAGCTTCTTACTGTATCCTGAAAAGGGAGACAAGTCAAATCACAACAGCATATCAAATAATACAAGACTTAGAATGCAAAAATCACAACACACATCCTGTTCACCAGCAGACAAAACCTGAGTAAAAAATTGAATTTAAGTATTAGGTCCTGTTCCAAACCCTTCTGGAAACTGTTTCCAGATACCTGAGGAGCTGCCTCCCTCTACAGGACCATGCCCGACCATGGCAGTTATGGAATAACAGAAATACCAGCTCCACAATGAAACCAATAGGCAGCAGGAGTAGAGCTTTCTCTCAGATGGTTTGAGCAGTGGTGTTTATTCCTGGAATTTATTAGGGTATCTTTAGTTCAGGTGCAAAAGAAGATGGTTTCCTTTAATTTACTTAATTTTCCCCCAGATAAATAAACTTCATAGAGGAGGAGATAAACTGTTAGAATAGATACGGTACATACTGCTTTCACAAATGTTTTTGTGCAATGTTATCGACAACACATAAAAGAAACCTGACTTACCTGGCTGCAGAACACGTAAATTTTCCACCACAAATGCACATGCACCCTGTGTGTACTCTGCTTGCTGCAACGCTGACAGTGCCTTGCATGTTTTGTTGATGTGTGTGGATTGGAGCACCAAAAAGCTGCACTGAACTGGATTTTGCCATCCTGATGCTGCTGGCTCTGTGTGTCTTTTATGACTCTGCCCTCTCTTTCTCTCCTAGCTCTTTAGCTTTTGCCCATTTGAAGTGGCAACTCACTGGGGATGGGGAATTATGTATGTCTCACTCTGTTTATATGGAGTTCATCATAGCTAAACACTCATTTAAACTGCAAAACCTAGGTTGTACAGGAAGATTATATGAACAACCTTGTACTTTGAGGAATGTGTTGTATGCAATCTATTTGGATATTTTGCAATAGCCTCATTCCTTAGGTGTTTATCACAGGCTAAATCTCTGCTATCATCTCTGTTTAAAGAGGTGTGATACTCCACTGAAGAACCTCTCCATAATTTTCATAATTTCCCCTTCTGAGCGAAACTTGCTTAGCTACTCACACTGCCTTGCCTTCTGGTGGAAATAAATTCTAGGAGCATTGCTTCTCTTGAATTAAGTTGAGGATACGAAGTACTCCTAGGAATGGATAGTATCTTGAATTTAAAAATGATGATAATTTCTATTTCACTGGTGTCTGGAGAAAGCTGTCCCATCTATAAAATTCACAAGCCTTTGCCAAAGAGTGATGGGAGCACTAAAAGTGTGAGATGTGGAAAATAGTTTTGGATTCAATTATTCATTGACTTTTTCTTAATTTAAACAGAAAATTTAATAAATAGCAGAACACTTTTCAGAAATGCAATTTTTAGCAGGCTTAAAAAGATCTAACTTTGAATGTTTAACATTTGATGTTGTAATATTGAGTGGACTCAGAACATTTGGAATTACCCCAGTGTGGTAATCCACATGTGGTTGTAGGGACATGGGGAGACTTATTCCAAAAACCTTTGTCAGTGTTATCACAAAATGGAAAGATAAAGTAAGAATTGCCAAAATCTAACACCGATAGAATTTACATATTAAAACAGGTAAGAAAAGGTTTTTCAGATAAATAAATACAAAAATAAATTGATTCACTTTCGTATGGTGGTGACATAACAGACATAGAATTCAATTTAGATGTGCTATTTGAAAAAAAATAAATCCTTCCTTCTCTTCCCCCTTATCAAAATTAAAAAAGGTAATGATTTTAGGTAAAACTCTATACCAGAGGTCTGAAAGTACTGGAACAAACAAATAGAAAAGTGCTGGTAGTTGAAACTAAGTTGAATGAGACAGCCAGATACATCTGGAAAATAGCAAATAAAATAACTCTATATAAAATGGGGAAAGAAATATGATCCATGCATCTACACACCTCTGTAGAATGGGTGGATTAAAAAATAAATATAAGGGACAGTTAAGAAAAAAAAATGAAAAACATAGAAAATGTATTTATTATTGAACTGGCTTTAAAACACTGATCAGATCAGATTCATCACTCAGAAAATTAATCTAGGTATTAAACATCCTTTGGCTAGTGTTGCACATCAACCTGGAATTCAGGCATTTATCAGTAACGGAAGAACTAGCAAATTTTAAAAAGCATGTTTAGTAGGATAACTTTAAGATAAATTATAAGGTAAATAAAGCAAAAACAGATGACAAGTGCTGTTGAAGGGTGGATAACAAAGCAAATTAGAAATGAAGCTCAGGATTAATTTGGGATTAATCTTGTTTACTCTTTCTGTTCTTGATATTTATAACCTTATTGACTTTAAATTCATGAAAAGAAAACAAACAAAAAACAACAACAAAACTATCGTGAAAGGTCAGTGCACAAAAATGAATAGATATAAACAGTCTGCAATTATATTTTGGCTGAAAATTAGAAAAGCAGTGAAATTGTTTGATACCTTCCAGTAGAAGTAATGAGACCAAAGCAGAGACATATTAGTGCTAAAATAAATATATGCCTGTAACAGAAGTGGACTAACCTTACTAATCTTTTAATTTCTATCTGAAGAAAAAGAAAACTGACACCTCTGTTGGTAGCATTTAGAAAATGCTGAAATCCCTTTCAGTGGCTCAGAAGGATCTTGGTCCATGAGTGATCCACAGCAAACATGCCATCAGAGTATAATAGTTATAGTTCCCTGTAAAGGCCAAACTGACAGTAAAATCCTTGAAGAAGGACATAGAAATCATTCAGTTCTATATAATGAAAGAAAAGCATGCAGTTGTGTTGTAGATTTTGAAGAACAACTGAGAAAAGAATGCTTAACGAGGAAAGGTTTAATGTTAATTTTTGTAGCTTAACCTATTATTGATTTTGATGATTATGGAGCCAGTTAATGGCATAAACTGCCCTGTAGGAAAGTCATCTTCAGTAAATCTCAAATAGTGTAAAAGATCAGGAAGTCTTTGTCTCCCATTAAGCCATCCAGAATAAATTAGAGAAAACACAAACTTCTGAATTCATAAACATAAGGCATCTATCATGTTTTCTTACTCATATGGTAACACTTAGTATTTGTTTTTTTGCTTTTTTTTTTCAAATCTGCTTTTATAAAACTTTCCACAAATGATAAAAATATTTAGAGTTTGTAGCTTTCAGTTGACCTATCAGATTTCCAAGCTGTCATTTTACCACCCTACTTTCGAGTTCGACTTTAAGATTTGCTCATGATCTGTTCTGATCTTAACTTCCCAGAAGACCATTTGTAATTGAAAACAGAAGAAAATTGCATCTTTCAGTTAAAAAGATTGAACTTACAATATTTTGTTGTTGGAAAGTCGGGGAAACAAACCAATCTCTGAAGGGAGCTCTTCACATGTGCTGGAAATTACTGAAATCAGGCTATGGTATAACTAAATCAGTGAAATGTTTTTTATCCCATGACTTCACAAGATCATAAGCTTCTCAGTACTGTTTGAGATATATCACTTAGTGTTTAAAAACTGTTGTAACTGGTGTCCCTTGATTTTTCTTTGCCTATGGTTTTATATCACATGAATTAATTTAACAGTGCCTCCTCTGCTTTGCCATAGACTAATTTCTTTTTTATTGCAGTGTGAGCTTGACAACTTTTTTAATTAATGTTTTTAAAATAATGAAGTGTGCATCCTTTGATTTTTTCAGGATTTCTCACAGCATGACTCCATTATTCCAGGCCAAGAGAGAATAAATGCTTCCTATCAGGAGAGAGGTTCTTCAAGATAAAAAGAGAAAATCTCTTGCTCTAGCTAAAGGAGTTGCATAGAATAATCAGTACAAGCTGTGTTTTCTGGGACAGATCCTATAATTTTTGTTTTTACCTTGCGTATTCTTAACTTACATAAGCAAATACCCTCTGTGTATCTACCAATTAGGATTACAGGAGCCTTGCTGGTTGTGTGGATGTGTAGGTATCTGATTTATGTGTACAGTCAGGCATTCTTGTATACATAGGCACATTCCAATATGTGCTCTGAAATGTGTGCAGATATGATATTCCTTTTTTTCAGTGCTTCTATACTGAAGTATCCAGATGGAAATTTTGTCTAGGTAAAGGAACTTTGCTATTTCCTCTGGCCCATGTGCCAGACCCACAGAAATTGTAAATGCATAGTCTCTGAGTATTTAGGTTGACACTGCCAGAAGCGAGAGTCAAAAATGGCTATCTAGGAGCGCACCATTAAATAGCTGAAATGAAGGTTCTTGGAAAGGCTTGTAATTGAATTAGTAATAATTTAGAAGAAGTTCATTGAGTAAATGCAAGACTGAACTAAGTATTTTTGATGAAGAGACTTGTAAGGAAAAGCAAACAGGATGAAAAGGATATCATGAGAAGAAACATTTCCACAGATGCTTAGAGATTATTAAAAGAAAATTCTAGGGCTTTCATAATATTTTGTCTGCTTCCCTAACTTATCCACAAAATTAGTTATGCCATGAAGGTCCTAAGCCCAGGAATGTAGAAGAATCAAAATGTACTAGTTTTAAAAGAAGTTAAATGCGGAGTAATTCATACAAGCTGGGAATGCCTGTGGATGGTGGACTTGCCACAGGAGGTGCTTCCATGGAAATTTAGTTTATTAAAGAAGTTGGCTCACAGATTTCAAATCCCATGGTGCAGTTTGCTGACTTTCAAACTGTCAGGACTTGTGGTGCGCTCTACTGTGACACTACAAGATAAAATGCTGAAAATATTCCTCTTTAGGAGAACCCTCCAAAACCAAACACGTTTTAGAATGTAGAGGTGGGATAGGAGACACAGTTACTTAATCTGGTGTGACAGCTAGTAACTAAGTTCAGTTACCATTATGACAAGCTTGAAAAAACAGAAACGTATTATCTTTTTCTGTTACATTTTCCCTGTTTTCCCACTCCTTCCCCCTCAATGCAGATTAATGTTAATTAAAATCCATTCAGATTTGTTTGGAACCTCTGGCCCATCTGTTACCTGTCATAGTCTGAGCTTTAGTTTAACCTTATCCCATGACTAAATCATGATAAGGTTCCTCTGCTGCACTGAGCGTTCAAAGCTGTGGGCTGATATTGCATCCTTTCTATTACTGAGGATGCTAATAAAGTTTCTTGTCTCTCTCACTTCGTCACAAAGTTCATTACTGTAATGTGCGCCTTTGTCACTACCTTCAGTTTCTTCCATCCTTGGCACAGCATGATGAAACTTCCTGGTAGATACTAAAAGCAACCTGAGAACACCAAGTACTCAGACGCTGACTCACATAAGCCTTATAACTGAAGGAATTTACATTACAAGTGAACAAGTTGAATAAATGTAATTCAACATCAAATAAATTGCTAAGAACATACACGTCCATCAGCAATAAAAAAAAAAAAAAAAAAGGTTGCTCTTAAAATATGTGTATATAGAACAAATACATCAGCAGCAGAGAAGCATATTTCTCCACAACTTGCTTTTCAGTACAGCCCGGAGCAGCAGGGCAAGAGCAGTTGCATCGTTTCTGGCTATTTTGCTCTTTTCAAATTCCTTCCTCCTTCAGACTCCATTACATTCATTTACTGAGGCAAATATTACTGATTGTTAACAACAGCTTTTGCAGCAGCCACTCTGCCCTGATCCTTCTGGTCAAATTGCCACAGAAAATGTGCAGGACTCAGGGATTTCCAGGTGACCACAACCCAAGATGGGAAGAGCAGCAGGAGGCTGATGTTTGGGATGGGGCTGTGCTTCCAGCCAGACACCTAGGGGAAATTGCAATGAGAAAACATGTAAGGTGTAAATCAGGCTGTACACTGCAGTGCATAGCAAAGAGTAAGGTGATATGGGAGTGGAGATGGACTGAAAATAAGAGCTTTTTTGTGCAGTGGGAAGCCTGGGGGAAGTCTATGCATCGTGGAAGCTGCTGATGGTACAGGAAGATGAACTGACCTTAAGGCAGTGGGTCAAGAGAGGCAGCAAACCTCGCCTCCCCTGCTATGGCAACTGATAACGCTGTCAGCTAAGCACATCCATGACAGTAGTCTTTAGTTCAGACATTTGCAATAATGTTTGTTTTTAAGAAGGTGAAGGTGATGTAGATGAACGAAATACATAATTCCTGAGGGAATTTTGTATCATTTCCCATATATGGTTAGGAATGTAAACACATTGTTGTTGGGGACTGAGTTCAAGCATCCGTGATGTGGAAGGGTTAGGTGTTTTTCAGCCTCTTTATAAATCTTAAACAGTGAAACCTAATGTTGAATAAACTAGATCTAGGCATAATTGTTCGGTGTGGCGTTTTCACTTTTCTAGCTGTAGAACTTGCTGTTACAACTCCCTCCTGGAAGAACAAGAAAGAGCAGAAAACTTTTCATCAGGCTTCAGATAAGGCAGCAGATGGCAACTTTGGTTATCCTCTGATTGGTCTGGCTTGAATTAGAGATGAGCCCCATCCCCTTCCAAGTGAGCACAATGTGAGGCTGAGTTGGGAATTGTCTAAACATTGTGTCTGGATTCAGAGCTCACCAGAGTTTTGCTGTACTTGATCCAAGAGCTTGACTGGAGCCAAGTTCTAATTAAGGCTGGTAACTTGACAGAGACATGCTCTGTGTGCTGCCAGCAGCATCTCTGTGTTACCTATCTCCTGTGCTGAGATTTTAAGAAAGATAAACTGTCTCCAGGGTACAACTGGTCTCTAAGGGCTGCCTGTAACTTACTGTTTTAACATGTGAAATGAAAAAAAATGCTGTTTGGCTTGGTAATACCTTATTCACCTCCTTATAACCGGCTGGATGTAGGACATGCTCTCTGCGAACAGTCTTCTGATAAGTTAAAGGAAGAAAGACTTTGAAGCAGGCAGTCATTTACATAGGTGTTTGCAAATCACATGCAGCTTGTTCGTTCCTGTGGTACTGCACAGAGGAAAGGAGCACCATCTTTACAATGGACCTGCTGGTGGCAAGAGGACAAAACTGGAAAAACAACTTTGGAAATATTTGTTAGCATGTATGACACAAAACAGAGAATCTCTGTTTTTCTGAGTCCCTCTTTCTCAGGCTTATGGGGGTTGTGCTCTCTGGTGTTACTGTACACTTAATCCCTTGCAGTACAGTGAAGGAGAAAGTGTTGTGGGACTGCAGAAAGTGCAGCTCTGTTTTCTGCTCCCTGATTTTCCATGTGCTCTTGTGATAATAGCTGAGGTTTGTTAAATAGTCTGAGTGTCTGCATCTCACTGTTGGCTATCCCACTTAATGTGCCTCTTCATTATCAAGTTGAGCTCAGCTGTGAAAGGATCTCAGCACCTCATTCCTTTTCGAGTTTGCACTTCCAAACCCACATGTTGGAAGAGGAGGTGATGTTCTCCCTGGTTAGCAAAATGCAGATGGGCACAGAAAGCCCATGAAGCTCACGGTGATGTACCTGCTCATGTGAGTATACCCCTCTGTAGGTCCTTTTCGCCCCTTCATAAATATTGTTGTTAGGTTGAAGCAACTGTTTTATTCTGTGCACATGCTCTTAATTTATACCATGAATGCACACTGGGCTTAGGGGATATGGACATCTGACGCTGAACAATGGCTTTCGCTATGTGCCTTTCAATGTGCTCTGTGCAGAGGGCAGATGTCAGCTCTGCTGTATTGCAGAGCCCTGCTCTCCTGCTCACTCTTGACGGGGATGATGCCTGCAGATGCTCTCTGCTGCTGGCATTGCTCGAGGTGAAGCTAGAGGATGAAATAAAACTTCACACTGGATGTAGTGGGGGAGAGGAAGCTCACCCCATGAGGGCTGTGGCCTTGATTGCTCTCCCCATGCAGGAGAAAGAACGATCTCATCTTAGAGATCTCATCTTGTAGGCAGTACAGAGGTCTGTGGGCTAATGCACTGAAAGCCTGAGCGCAGGCACAAGCGAGCACTGTGCCATACGTTAAGCTGTTTTTGCATGCATGGCGTTGGCATCTTGTTAACATGCCAACCTAATCCCACTCTTTTGCTTCACAGACAAGTACCACTTTATTAGCCACGAATCTATTATCTTCCTGTTTGAAGGGCTCTGAATGGCCTTACAGCAACATTCTGCTTTTGTAATACAAATCCTTTCACGTTGATAAAAATACTTTAAGAAATGAAAAGTAAGGTTCAACAGTGACAGAAATTCCAGTCGCTCCTTTCATCCTCCCAGTGTGAGCCAGCAGGTGCAACTTGACATTATTTAAACAAACCTTCCCCCTGCTTTGTGGCTGAAGAAAGGCTTTGGCAAATACTTATCCTTTGATATGATGTGTACTTGACAAAATTCACAGGGAGATCTGAACCGCTGCTTTGAAGCAAATGCTTATTAGAACACTGGAGCGCTAAAGTGCACTGTGATTTGGCTCAGTTGCGAGTAAGACATCAAGCAAAGCGTGCCCATTATGTCAATTCAAAGTCAAGCCTAAACACACTGACTTCTGAGGAATCTGAAGAAAATCTGTGGCTGTGCAGCTCTGCTGCTTTATTGCTTATCTCATTTGCATTTCCTTCTCCTTCTGTCAGTTCCTCTCCACATTTGCAGTGTAGTGGTTGGTGTGTCATCTGGAATTCATCAAGTATTTTCCATTACTGTGTTCTACTTTCCACTTTCAAACCTTCTTCCTCTCTTTCCCTCTTCCTCAAAGTGTGCTGTGTTTCCAGCTGAACAGGAAAGGGGCTGAGGACCCGTCTCATAGTTTCGATCCTGTTCCAGCATTGTGCTCTATCTGTGCAGGTATTCCGTGGGGAACATTATATATGGAATATTTGGCAAAGTGCCATGAGAAGTGAGCTGGCAGTGAGGAGACGAAGTCTCACATTGTTGTCTAGGAAATATTTAGAGATGAAATCACAGAACCACTGAATCACAGAGGTTGGACGGGACTTCTGGAGATCATCGAGTCCAACCCCTTGCTAAAGCAGTTCCCTACAGCAGGTCATGCAGGAAAGCTTCCAGACAGGTCTTGAATATCTCCAGAGAAGGAGACTCTGCAACTGCTCTGGGCAGCCTGTTCCAGTGCTCCATCACTCTTACTGTGAAGATTTCCCTCATGTTCATGTGCAACTTCCTGTGTTCCAGTTTTTGACCATTGCCCTTGTCCTGTCATCAGGCACCACAGAAAAGAGCTTGGCTCCATCCTCTTGACTCCTGCACTTTAGAGATTTGCAAGTGTTGATAAGATTCACTCTCAGCCTTCTCTTCTCCAGGCTGGACAGTTCCAGGTCTCTCTGCCTTTCTCCGTATGGGAGATGCTCCAGGCCCCTCATCATCTTTGTGGCTCTTCATTTGAATCTCTCTAGGATATCCCTGTCATTCTTGAACTGAGGAGCCTAGAACTGGACACTATTTCAGATGTGGCCACACCAGGGCAGAGTAGAGGGGGAGGATCACCTCCCTCAACCTGCTGGCCACACTCTTTTTAATGCCCCCCAGGATACCACTGGCCTTCTTGGCTACAAGGGCACACTGATGGCTCATGGCCAACCTGTTGTTCACCAGGACAACCAGGTCCTTCTCCACAGAACTACTTATGAAAATTGAGCTAATGCATCTTTTTTGTCCCAAAGAAAACTCCGGAATGCTTTTCATCTCTTCTCTCTCATTGTCAAATTCCCGATGAAATGTTACAATTTGTAGTAGAGTCTTCTTTCTTTCCTGCTTGAAACACTTCATGTACTGATCATCTTTCCTTTATTCACTTTAACTTAATGTCTTTAAGTCAAGACTAGATAGCTTCCTTACATAGTTTGCTATAGTTTAATAAGAAATTATTGTCTTTAAAGAAATCCTTCTGTTGTGGTTATTAGTGGCTGAATTGATGTTCAGATGTAGAATAGACAGCCCTAACAGTCCATGCTGGCCTTACAATGTGCGAAGCCTTTTTCCATCATCAGCAGGTATAAAGCTGCCTTCAGCTGGAGGTAGTGGCAGTTCATAGAATCATTGAATGTTTGGGGTTGGAAGGGACCTTAAGCCCATTCAGTCCACCCCCTTGCTGTCGGCAGGGCTGCTACTCACTGGATCAGGATGCCCAGGGCCCCAGTTCCTCAGAGTGTACATGGAGAAGCGTATCGGCACTCAGCAGAGCAGGTGCATGCAGCCCCTAGTGTGCTCTGGTCCTGCAGGAGATTTCAGAACATGCTCCATCCTCTGCTAACAAGCAGGGAGCCCTTCTGCCAGTGCAGGCTGAATAAATGAATACAAAGCGTGTCATTGTATCAAGCGTCAGAAGCAAATGAGTAAAGAGTAAAGTGCTCTGGGTTCTTGTTTTGCCTGCTGTCGCAGGAAGCAAATTGCTTGCAATTATTGATTTGTTAAAAACACACCGGTGAGAAATGACACTTGTTCTTTTTTCTGAAATCTAGCAAATGTAGCAAATGCTACATTCTGCTTTGTAAATGCTAGTTGCATCTTAAATATTACACCTTACAGCATATGTAAAGGCACGGTTCTTGGTGAAAAGCAGTGCACTGTGGAGTTAGGAGCAGCCATACAGACACACGCAGGAGAACATTCCACTCGCAGAGCAGATTGGAAGTGTCCTTGCAGGTACCTGAGCCCTATGTGAGGAGGCTTTACATGTCTTGATGGGTTGGGGCCATTCAGATGCAGCATTGGACTTGCTGCTGGCGGGTGGAGGTCTGTCTGCTTCAACTTGGGTGATATAGTGCTGCAGGTTGAGAAGCTGCTTTAGCAGAGCCTTGTAGCTTTGGAGTTGTCTTGCTGTGCGGAGGCAAGTCGCCTTGCAGAGAGCACAGTATAGCTTGCAGTTCACACTCAGCGTGTGTTTTTCAAAGCAGACTGCTGAAAGAGCTAAATCCCTCTGAAGCTAAGGGGTTTGCTCACTTAAAAGCATATCTGTTTTCAGTAACACCTGCCTATGATGCCAAGGAAGGTGTGATAGCCATGTCCATGGGCTCACCAGGCATCAGGAAGGGCCAGCAGTTTGTTGAGGTTTGTTAACCTCTTGGCATCAACGCAGCAAACTACACGTGTTCAGCAAGAAAGCCAGCACTTTGCCCTAACTCAGCGGGATGAGCATGCTGAGCAAGAAGCCTGGGCAAGATGTGCGTGTGGGCCTTATCTCAGCAAGCAGAAGTGCTGAACCAGCAATGATGCTATGGCATTGGCATCATGCTAATGAACCGGCCTCACTGATGCTAGCGCTCTTGGATTTTGGCTCCTTCACAAGGGGCCACACACTGGAGAGCTGAGCCTATGATACCACGGTATCTAATGACTCGGCATCAGCTCTGCAAGCTGGGACTGCTGCGCTGATAGCCACAGGGGCCTGGGCTGCCACATAGCTGGAGACCTTTAATTAGTGTTGCTCATCCTCGGCCAGTGGAGCATGCTGCAAAATTCATGGCCGCATCAGCCCTGGAAGGTCTTTGCCTCTATTAAAGAGATTAATAAGGGTAGTATAGAAAGTGAAAGCCTGTTACATCTCCTGATTTGGCAGTGTATTGCACTCCTCAGTCTTCCATTTGATCGTGTAAAATCTGTCCTCCCACTTGCATGCACTGAAGGAACCTTATTTGCTCCTTTTTATATCACTTTCTGCCTGATAGTCTCTTCTTCCATCTACACTCAGATGCAGCTTCTGAATTCACATCAGGCAGAGGCATAGCAGAGCAGCTGAGGGACAGGGGAGTAAGGCTGGGCCTGCGAGTCCTTAGAGAAACTCATTGTCAAAGAGGAGCAAAAAACAGCTCTCCTTCCCCAGGCTGAGGGTGTTTTTTCACTATGTCCATGAGACTCTTACCTTAGTGGGAAAATCTGGGAAAGAAATGAGGGAAAAAAACCTCAAACTTGATTATGCTTCTCAAACAAGTTATTTGTAAATTAAAATTTATTTCATTTCCTCCAATAGAAGCCAGGGGAAGGTAATTTCTTTTCCCTCTGTTTTCCACAAGTTTTGGTCTCTTCCCATTCCTAGTAAACATTTATATGAGTCTGTAAAAAGACATTTGGGGGGCTCCCAGGCTGTCACTATTCAATTAGCATTTAGTATCACAGTCTTCTCTTTGCAAATTAAAACTCTGTGGTTTCCATAGTGACTTAACCAAGATGAGAATTTGAGCGAAGAGAAGCTGACACAAGAGAAGATAAGCCGAAAGCAATGTAGATATTTGTAATGTGTTTTTTTTTTTCTCCTTTTTTTCCCTCCCTAAGGTACATTTTTCAGGAACAGACTTTAATCCTGACTTGAAAGATGTCTGGCAGTGCCTGGGCAGATAGATTTGGGTGTGAAACTGTTTTGGGTGCTCTTCAACCCAGAGATTTGGGGTGAGCAAGGAGCACTGTGTTTTGCTAGGTGTGCGGATGTTTTTGTGTAATGTGACATTTAAATGGTGTAGTTTACAGCATGTTTGTGCAGTGCCCAGATCAATGTGTACTCCTTTAGAAATAGGAAAACCCTGATTAACATTTGGTTTTTTCTGCAGATGGAGCATCAATGATGCAAAAGCTTGCATTCTCTACGGTGGAAGTGAGCCATCTTCTCCTCTGAGCCACTCTTCCTCTGCACATCCAGAATTTCAGTGAGGGAAGAAATCTTGTCCAGTGTTTTCTCCGAAAGCACTGGCACTTAATGAGCCCTGAGGCAGGTTCTTCTTTGCCAGCTGTCTTCATTCCCGCTGCTACTTAGCTGCAAGTTGAGTTGCGTGCTTAGAGCCCCTAGTTGAGGTGTTGGCCCCCACAAACCAGGTTAGAGTGGGCACTGAAGTCTCGCATAACTGGCCCAGCTAGTTGGTAAGGTGGTTAGGCTAGCCAGGGCACAGCAGCAGGGACACACTTGTTATAGAGGAATCTCTTCCCTGTGGCAGATGGAATGGGGCATTTTTTTTCCTCATGACAACAAAGGAGAGTGGGTAAAATCTGCTGTAATAGCTTATGTACTTTTCTGTTGCTCTGATAGACTTGTAGCAGCATTCTGCATGAGATTCTATACAGTGTGGGTAATAGGACAAATTAGATATTCCAGCTGCAAAAACACAGCGTGCAGGGAATGACGTGCAGCTCAGCTGCACAAATACGGTGTTCGTGTGACATTGCGTTCAACCCGCTTCCTCCACAAGGTCTCCCCTAGGTCAGCATGGAAGAGGCAGCCACTGCTTGGGTAGTGGGATGCTCACCTTCCAACAGCTGCCAGTTGGGTGCTCTCAGTGAAAATCAAACTGAAACAAAGAAAGCTGGGCTATCAAAATCCAAAAGAAGTTAATAGAAAGAAGCACAGCTGGATTAGCTTTTTTTTTTTCCTTTCAGTGAGTAACAATAAATATCCTTTCTAAACTCATTTAGTTGCCATTTAAAGGGGTACTTCCGCAGCTTAAAATAGCTAACGGGTTATTCTGCTTGAGGCCACTTCAGATTTTGCTATATGTTTCATCTGGCTTTGTGTATTTCCCTGGATGATTTCTCTGGTGGATCCGCTGAGTATCACAGCCCTGTGTAAGAGGAATTCATTTCTTCAACCATAGTTTTGCATGTGCACGTATATACAACTGCAGTTACATACTTGCATCACTCAGAAGTGAGCAGAGAATTAGGACTTCCTGCAAGGAGCACCTCAGTGGTTTGCTTTCGTTATCACCAGTGCTGCTGGTAGCTGGCGATGGCAATGTGCAAAATGCTGGCTCTGCCGTTTCCAGCCCCAGCACCACGTGTTGCTGAAATTCTGGAGAGTGCTTCAACAGCAGCTTAAAAAGGTGTGTTCATAAGTGAGAAGAAAGTCCTCAGGTTAGTATTCAATCAAAGTTTATGAGATTTTTATTCTTATTATGTAATAATTAAAACAGCTTGATGGACACACTCAGAGAATCTCAGCTGGATTTAGTGTTAGGGGAAAAAAAGTCCTTTTGCAGCAAAGATTCTGAAAGAAGCAATGGAGATGTCATGTGATTTAATTTTTCCCTCATCCTATTCATCCTGTATTCTAATCAAAAATACCCTCACATTATGACTCTCAGCAAGTGTGCATCATTAATTTACCAATACACATTGAGCAATCTAGGCAACAACTCTTAAAATAACAATACAAAAATACCTTTGCAGAAAAACTCAGTTTGTTCGCTGTTTAGTTGAAACATGAAGATTTGGAAAAAATTCCATGCTCAGTTTCTGTGTGCACATCAGGTTACTGTCTGCTTAGAGGCAGGCCCCTTTAGCTGCATTACCCTGAGAGGTGGCAACCCAATTACGGTTCATGTTCTGACCATCCTACCTGATTGATGTCACTTGATCTTTTCCTTTCTCTTTCATTTTTTTTAAAGCTATTATGCACTCACATGTCCCATTTACCTCAGCTGCAGAGTAGCCAGGAAATTGCAAAACGCTGTTATTAAAACTCTGAATTAATATCCCATTGGCGATACTAATGGAGGAGCCAGGGCCAGAACAGCGGTATAGACAGAGCTGCTGTCTGATTTACTGCATCCAGTGAAGACGATTCTCACAGGTTAGAGGTGATCTGCCTTTGAAGGAAAGCATGAGAGCAGTGTGCACATTTGTGCTGCCTTTGTCCGTAACGATCAGAGTTATTTTATGGCCTAAGGTCTAGGGGATTAGGGAGAATTCAAAACCAGATGAGAAGGAAACCAGATATGCTAGCAGGTCCGTCAAGAGCATAGTCTGATTTTGATTATGGGAAGTGTGCCAGTGGGGCAAGCAGAGTGCAGGAGGCTGTGTTATGGTCTGAATTTGGAATTTTCAAGAAAACCAGATCACAGTGACAGATTTGGTACAGAAACTTGAAGAAATGAGGGTAAGAGAGGTCTTTCTGAGTCTGGTGTGGCTGCCAGCTGTAAACAGGGGGATGAAAATGGTGTTTTTAAGAGTTTTGAAAATGGCATGAAGAACCACCTTGTCCCTAGGGACAGATGTGACAGCTGATGCAGTACCTATGAAGTCTGCCCTGCAAGTAAAGACATTTCAGCTGGCTTTGGTCTTGCAGGGCAGTATCTGTGTCTCCCAGTACTTTAAAGCTCAGAGTGCTGCCTACATCTTTTAAGGAACGTTGTCAAGCACCTCTGCTTCTCTGTAATACACTGTGGCTAGGGAGTCTCTCCTCATAACCGGAGCCAGCACTGGGGCTGAGTTCTGTGCAGCCCCACACGTGCCCCTGTGCCCTTGAGAACTCTTCAGCAGGGACAGTAGAGTTGAGCCACTGATTAAACCGCCTCATGGAGCCTATAATTCAGTTTGGGGAACTGTTGTTGTTTTTATTATTTTCTCTACTTAATGTGATTCTGCTGCAGCTGCAATAGTTAATGATGTGTTGAAAATTGAGCTGTTATTTAACATAGGGGAAAAAAGCCTTCCCTCTGCTGGCTCCCCGTGGGCTCCCCGAGTCACTAGGATGGGTCCGAAGGGGAGGAGGTTTGGCTGTTAGCTCAAGCAGTGTAGCCTGATGAGCAAAGCTTGGGAGTTTCATAAACCAATATCTTGGCAGCTGCATCCCACCCAGGTCGGTGATGGGAGGACAAACTGTAGCTCTGTGAGATGTGGCTGGAGATCTCATCGGTTACAGTGCTCCTGGCTTTCCTCTGCAGTAAGTGGAACCACAAGCATTCTCATGCATGCAAAAAAGGGACTTTCAGTTTAGGATAAAGCCATTTGCTTTGCTTTGTGTTTGGCAACCAAGGTGTTGACATTTGTCTTGTCTTATTTTATTGTGTTTCCGTCACAGCTGTAGACATTCTCCAAACTAGTTATTGCTCACAAATAAACATAGACGTGTAAGACATTTGCTAGCTAGCATATTTACTTTTCCAGTGTGAAGCTAACGAGTGACATCATTCCTTAGCAGCTGTCCTGGTTGTTCCCGCAAGGAACACATCTTGAGATTGAAAAAGTGAGACGAAAATCCCATAGAACTATACCAAACATATACATTTAACAGAGTAATTAATTGAAATAATAAATGACTCATTTCAGCAAGATCACGAGTGAGTCTGAATCCTGGACATCCTGTCCTATGCAAAGAGCCCTGGGAATGTTTGTTTAAGTGGGAAACATGCTCTGCAAGGAAATGGGTAACGAGGGACCTCAGGAGTTCAAAGCTAAGGTCCTGCAGAAGAAATACCAAAGTCCAAGGCCATGCCCTTAATTGGCATACACCATTGGTTACAACTTATGTACATCAAAGATCTGTCTCTCAGTGCTTGTTCAAATTATTTGATCTTCTTGAGCTTTCAGAAATTTATGTTAATTGATTTTAGTCTGTAAGAACTTCAATCTCTTCAAGCTCCAATGGCAGATAAAATAACAGTAGAAAAATGGCCAGCTGGTTTTAGTTGTCTGGAAACAAAAAGGATAAAGATGTGTCTAAGTGTAGAAGAAATTGTCAAAACATTTAAATATATACATATATTTAATATTAAATCAAAATTGCTCATCTCATATCACCAAAGGCTCTGGAGGAACAAATGTCCAGAGGCATTTTATAGCAGCAGCAATCAGTTAAGGCTAGCTCTTTATTTGGCAATGGAAACTAACTCTTTTATTTGGCAGCAGTTTTAGCAGTGTTTGTGAGAGTCAAGTAACAATAATTTTCTTCAACATGCATTTTTTCTGCATCTGAGAGATAAAATTTGACCAAAATATGACACAAGGAGATATCTCCAGAATCCACAAGTGAGGTACTACATCCCATTTACAGCATGCTCTGGGGGCAACTTGTCAACGGAACTGCTTCTCTCAGCAATGTCTGGTGGAGCTGTGGACAGAAAATCCCAAAGAAACATCAGCTACGCCTAAAATAACAACAACAAAAAGTCATTTTCAAGCTATTTCTGAAGGAGATATCTACTTCTCCAGTTGTATGGCAATAAAGCTGTCACAGACTTGAGCAGCCAGTTGGCCCCCGAATGCAGTGCTTCTGACCTGTGTGTTTGCATAAGTCAGATGTAGAACTTGTAGTACAAGCATCCCTGAGAACAAGAGCTGAGGTGGTCAGCTGTGGTTGCCAGAGATCGAGCAATGCTTTTCTTATGTCTTATTTCCTTGCAGTGTAGGGGAAGTACTGAACACAGTGAGAAATATAACTCTCTGCTGAAAAAGTCCAAGTTGTTTGTGGTTAGGGCCAGCCCCTGTAGTGTAGTCACTCCCCACAGCTCACTGGGGTACAGCAACAGCTATTGGGGAAGCTGAAGGGGATAACATGGACTATGCTTAAGGGCTACCTGTTGAAAAACCTTGGTCTTCAGTTCTGCAGCAGTGTAGATAACTTTAGAGGATTTTTTATTACTCATTTGTTTCAATGGGAAAAGGATGAGCCCTCAGTTCCTCTCCTGTGCTCATACTCCGTACCTCTAGTTAGTTGCCCCTCAAAATTATGTGCACCCTAAAACAGAGCAGGAGAAGTCATTGTTTGCTTGCAGTTTTAATGGGGAAAACATTTTGTTTATCCATTTTTTTGTGGAAGTATCTGTGGTGGGAATGAACCACCATGGAGTCACCCTAACGTGCTTCAATTTACTGATGATTTGGTACCAGTGTCTGGCTGGTTATAATGACTCCCAGGGAGCTTTTCAGTCCTAGTTTCCCTGGTTAACACTTGTTAGGAGCATCTACAAGGCACTACCTATCTGGAAGCTTGTGTAAAATGAACTGGTGTCACAGCACAGTTTCTAGTAGACCTCATCATATGGGGAATATGAGCAGCATTTGTGTCCCAAAAGCCTTTTTGCTGTGTGGACTCGATCTTGTCAACTGATGCTAGTTTCCTTGCTGTAAATGACCCCACATACAGCTATTCAAAATTACTGTTTATTTAACGTGTCTAGTTGGATATCCTTTGATAGGACAAAAGTATGTATTTAAAAAAGAGGAAGGAAAAGCCTGTGCCAAGTAAGGCTGATTCTCATAGCAAAATTAAGGTATTGAAAAGTTTCAGCAGTGCTCTGTTTATCAGCTTTGTGGAGCTGGAACAATTTAAGCCCTCAACAAGTTTACAGCCTTAAAAGGGACGTAGCAAACATTAGCCAAACTGGTCTCCCCCATTCCTCTGTGGTGTTGATTTGAAACACATAAGCCCCTCTAGACTTCTGTTTTTCACTTGCAGGCAGGAAGTTTTTTAAAAAGGAAAAATACATGCATTAGGAAAAGAGAGGGCTCTGGTGCTTTCCAAGTCAGCATTTACGTGACTCGGGTTCATTTTGAGAAGAATAATTTATAGCGGTGTGAATAAATAATAGCAGTGAGTTCTGGCTGTCCAAATAAGATACATAATACCCTGGGAAAATTTCCTCTGCTGCGTGCTAATGACTGATTGTTGGCTTTTATGTTGTGAGCCACTGTAACAAGTAAATCATCTGAAAGTAACTGACATGCTCAGGTTTGTTTAGGCAGCACGTGTCAAACTGCATCTTCGAGTCAGTGTGAGATATGAGTTTGGTTTACTGCTGCAGTCGGTGTGGTCTCTCTGTGTGCCTTTGTAAGCAGTCGCACAAGATCAGCTGCTGAACTTAAAAAATCAATAGTTGAATGTAATTTGCGTAGCACACATTTGCCATTTTGTCAGTGTCACTTCTTGTGGAAATAAATTTGGATGTTGGTTGGGTGCCTAACTCATCTGGGAAGATCATTCACGCTAATTTTAAGAGCAATGGTGAAAATATATTCCCTCATCTATTCAATTTGTGTGCAGAGAAACATTTCCAGTGTGTCATTACTCACATCTTGTTGACTGCTCCTCTAGCTGTATCTGTTCAATGTAAAGCTTTCTTTATTCTTATTGCAGCTTTACTGAAATGACTTTTTCTATTGCTATTTAGTCATCCAGATGAGAGTGTCGTATGATTTCCTCCTTGCCTATCACTGCTTCTTAGCTATATGAGAAAATTTTGAGTTTATAACGAAAGGAAACTATATGAAGCGTTGTTTTCATTTTCAGTTTCGTCTTTCCGTTGTTGGTAGCAACGGAAGATTGTTGACAGATTGACTTCTTTCTGTATCACTTGCAAAGGAAGGTAAAATGCTTGGGCAAAATAATAATTGGGCACTGTGAATTTTCCCCTGCCCAGAGAGGCCTAAGTTGCTTGTGGAGATGACAAATTCACCTGTCTAGAATGTCTTGTTATAATATCCAGGGACTGAGGTTTACTGTTCAACAGAGCAAGGTAGGAAAGTAGTAACGTCTCCCTTAATTTCCGACTTTTAACAAGGGGACAATTTCTTCCATGTCACAAATGAGACTTTGTTTTTACATTTCTTCCAACTGAGTGACAGAGCAGGTTTGGGTTTTGAGCTGCTTGATGTGAACATCTGTTCTTAACTGGATTAAGAGCCCAATCCCATTACACAGGGAGTAACAAAATCTCACCCAGTTACAATAATAGGTATGGGTCAATGCAGATCTGAGCCAGTCTTGAGGTGGTGATGTAGATTTCAAAGGTTTCATCTTTTATTTCCAGTTTCTTGAGTCAGTCTGTTCCTTTCTCTGACAATCATCTTAGTCAAATTGGCTTTTTTCATTTTTTCCTTTCTTTTGCATATCTTCATGGATTGATGAACCTACACAGTGAAGCAAGACAGGAAACTAATCCATTGATGGTTAATAAGATGTTGTAACACTGAATATGTTTTTCACCCCTGCTTTAATGTCTCATGAAGTACTTGCATCTATTTAACTTGGTGTTGTTCTGGACAGTGGTACCCTATGGGCCTTTGAGCTCAACTCTAATCACTTGAAGTGCCAATGCCCTCATCCAAATTCAGCATTCAGTGAGCAATTTATGTGGTGGTCACATACATAAATTCTCACCATCTGTCATCCCTACGACTTCTACTGGCCCAATGCAGTTTCCATGGTAGTCAATGGAAATTTTTGAGGCTGATTTCACAAAGCAGAACATTCAACAGAGGAGAGAAAAAATCACTGAGGAGCACACTTTCTTTGCCCCTTCCCTGTGTTGTAGGGAAAACACTGTGACCACCTGACAGATGGCCACTGCTGTCATCAGATTCATCCCATATTTGTAAAAGGATGGTGAATTTTAAAACTGGGTCTTCCAAACACCAAGTTAGCAGTTTAAAGCTGGTGCCATCCTTGAGAATAGATATGTGGGATGAAAAGAAAGGATAAAAGGTACAGGAAAAAATCAACTAACATAGCAACATGCTCACAATTTTAGAAATAAAGATACCTCCCATAGCAGCTCTTTCCCTCTCCTTCCCCATCTCTGAAATGAGCAGGCACCTCTATGACCCTCTGTCAGAGCAGTTCTAAGTCCAAATGTTCAAAAATCACATTAAGACTCTCCAGAAGGCAATGAGGAATAGTCACAAGTTGATATGAAAATAATATGAAAATATATATATATCCCTCTAAATCCTTCTATGGTTATGTTTGTTTAACTAAAAGTACATGTGTGTTTGATATCTGATGAATGCAAATCCTCTGTTTTTGCTATAATTATTTCAGGAATCAAAGAATTAAAAGATTGTGTTGAGCAAGTTTCCCAGTTTAGTTGAATGATTGTAATGAAGGGCAGAATTTGGCCTGGTATCTTGACTGTGTTGCTGTAATCTGCTTCATCTAGCTCTAATACAAAGGCAATATGAGAGCTAGCAATTTCAGTCCTTTTGACCCTCTTAAGAGTGAAATGGAGATTTCATGAGAAGAAAGAGAGCTACAGTATTTTGAAATGACTTCCACAGACTTTTTGACTATCATCTTTTTCTTCTCTCTGCAGTTTATTCTTTATCTGTGCCATAAAAATCACTTTCCCTCCTCTGGAGAGATTTTCCCTATCCCATGCCCTCTCTACTCTCAGTTTCTCTGACCCTCTTTTTACCTTTCTTTTCACACGGTACACAATTTGGGTTGTTTTCAAACAAATCTGAACTTTTACTTTGTTCTGATTTTATTTGTGGCCTGAAAAACAAAGCACATTAACTTGAAACAGACACTAAGTTGCCTATGGGGGTAACTTGTAAAGTACTGATGCTTGGAAAGTTCCCAAAAGAAAACAAAGCCCAGCAGTCTTGCCTTGTTTGTAGAGCTGATGGAGATCATTGACTCCTAAACCTTTGCCATCTCCTTCCAACCAGCCTCCTAAAATAACAAATACACGGGCTACGTCAAACAGTTATGGTCTTCTGAATCATGAGCCAGACATAAGAGTGACATTTAGACTGTTCCTGCACATAAACATTGGTAGCTCCATTTTGGGGCAGTTCTGTTATGCATAGCAAAGATGTGCAGATTTACTTCCACTAAGAATCTGGCCTTATGTCCCACAGCGAACAATGGAAATGATGGATCTGGAAAACAAAGCTGACACCATGTGCATGAAGAACCTCTTTGGTTACTTTTCATTATTATTATTGTTTCTTGATGATATGCCAGGCATTGAACAAGCAGGGTAGTAATTATCACATGCCTGAAATTTAATTTAGAAAGTAAAGCTGATGGGACATAAGACAGGCAGTGGGACCTGAGATCGGGCTAAGGCAGAGTGTGATTTCATAGTTGTGATACACCCACAACTCAGTATCTCAGATCACTTGTGATTTGAATCAGCCTGCAAAGCAAATACAAGTCAAACTTGACCGCTCAAGAATGTTCCCTACCACAAAGCACTGGGCAGCTCAGTGTAAACCATATCCTCTTCTGCTGGTAGTGCCATGCATTCAAAGGTTCTTCTGATTGATTTGCATTTGCAGGAATGCATGCCGAAGGTGCCTTGCATATTAGATTTGACTTGGAGTCTGTCACATAAATTAGTAGAGATCTTGATCACAAAGTACTCTTATTGTTGATTTCTCCTGTATGCTTACCTCAGATACATTTGTTCTTCTTTGTTTGGCTTTCCTTATCATTCCTTCGTCCCACCTCTGTTTTGCTTTCTTTTACTTGGGACACCATAAGATGTGTAGTTAGATCTAGATATGACTATTCATCTAAAGAAAACAACTTGTAATAGATAGTCATATAAAAAGAAGTGTTTTATCATTGTTCACTTGCTGTATGGAATGAATGACTTCAGTGAGAAATGGGCTACTGCACACCTCATTTCTCTCTTGCAGTAGTGTAGTCCTCTGGAGTGATTCCAAAGCAGGGAATGGTTCTACACTGCTGTAAGCACCGATGGGTGAAGTGAGACACCAGCCCTGCGAATTTTCTGTCGCAGCACCCTCCATTCTACTGCATTATGCAAATGTCTCACGCAGGTTTACTGCTCTCAGCATTTCTTTTACAGACTCCAGCTACATAGAATTACTGAAGTCATCTAGGTAATAACTTGAAAGAAAATAGACTCATTGAATGAAAGATCTTGAAATTGCAATCAGCTCTTGAAAGAGGGAGTGAAATCAGGGATGAGTAACAGATGGTGATGGTGGCTAATCTTTCAGCCTATTATTTTACCATATGAGGGTCTATGCCACAGACTTTCATGCTGAAAATAAAACAGAAATTAATCACTGTGTGACAATGTATTATTTAAATAACTCTGTTGCAGTGATATTTGCCTCCATCTAGGAACCATATGCAAGAGTATGCGCTCTAAAACAAGATACAGCTGCATGTAGGCTGCTTTTGTGGTGACAGACATCATATGACTTCAGAGGAAAAAGAGCTACACCACTTAGTTAACATGAAGAAAATGAATTTTCTGGCTATGCTAAAGAGTCTGTGAAAGGAAACCCACATAGAAACACCTGATGGATTCTAATAGGAAATGATAACTTCTCCATGGAATTGAACAGAGAATTACGTCACATTCATAGGAGTCTATAGGATGGTTAAAAAGAGAAATGACTTCATTCTGTGTTATGCAGGCAGTCTCTCAGCTGGTCTATCTCCATTGGAAGCAAGAGAGCTCTGATAGCTGTTATCAGCTGAGAAACCTCCTTTTTTAAGCCTTTAGAAGTCGTTTCTAGTCAACTGTACTAAATGTCTGTAGTATTATATGTTTAAATCCTGTCATCCTTCATAAGGCTCTTCTACAAGAAAAATACCCCAAAACTAGTTGTATCTTTTTTGTTTCTTCTGTAAATTTTTCTTTAAAATGCTATCAAAGTAAGATCATTTCTCCAATGGTAAAACAGAATGAATGTACAAAATTTTTATTTTATTTTCCTGCTAGCTAACTTGTCTGTGGTTAAATGTGGTAAGGAGGAAGACCAGCTCCCTAACGCTTCTGGCTCTTTCTGACTATCAGAGTGTGTCCCAGTGCTCACTCAACCTTAACTCAGTTTCATATATGATAAAATCAATTTTAAAAACAAGTACTGGGCAATATAGGCTCAGGTGCTGTATAATCACGACTAGAGAGAAGATAGGCTCAAGATGGATTATTTATTTTGTGCCAAGTCTCATGACCCAAACACACAGAGAAAAACTCTTAAGAAGAGATTAGGAATCAATGTACCTGTCCACCCATTAAATGATCTGTTCTTTTAGTTGACTGAGGTACAGAAAACTGTCCTCAAGACAGAAGATGATTAACTGGCCAAATTATGTTACTAATATATAGCAGTTTGATATCAACTGCACCCAGGAAGTCTTCATTTTAGTTTTTGCTTCAGGCATGCTTGCTCCCTTAACCAGCTGTTTGCCTGTTACCTACTAAGGTGTAAATACGTCCCTACAGTGCTTTATGGTTGTTATTGCTGTCCCAAAGTTCAATGAACAGAAGGACATGCATGAATAAAAGAAAAGGCATTCTTGTCCTCCAGTCCCAATTTATATGTTTGCTGAGAAGCTTAATCACTTTCCTGGTTTATTTGTATTCTAGTTACATTGATTTTGTGTATAAAAAGAAGACAGGTTTTGCACTGCGTTCTGAAAACTCAACTCAGGTCTATAACATGAGTTAGAGCCACAGCTATGGTGCATGAGAAGTTGAGCTCTCATTTTCAGTTTGGGCTCAGCCTAAGCATAGCTAATGTCCTGGTCTGTTTGTGAGATCTTGCTAATGACAGACTCAGAACTGAACTGAATTATAAATCATTGTCATTAGCGTTTTGAAGATGCATCCTTATGTAATGGAGTAGGAGCAAAAGGAAAGCTAGAGTTCAAAAATTAGCCAATAAAATTTGAGAGGCTGAAGAAAAAGCAGAGGTAAAGCCAAATGGTAGACAATTCTTAACCTAAAATTCTGTGAGAAGAAAATGTGGGAGAAAGTCCAAAGAATACAATTCATAACATACAAAAATGAATTAATCCTTATGAAATGATTGTTCAAATTAACCTAATGTTGTGGTAAGTAGTTAAAACAGCCATGGACATGCCCTCTTCTCATTTAACTTTCTTTTAATGCTGATCTCTGTGTGACCCAGTGTGTTTGATCAGATTTTACATTACTATTCAAAGCATATACCAGGCCTCTGACACTGTCTTTCAATTCAAAGAGTGCAAGTGAGCTGAACCATAAAATGGTTCCAATTAAATCAGTGCATGTTAGAAACTCTAGGATGAGTCTGAAGAGTGTTTGATTGTTGTTTTTTTTCTTGCATTCCCCGCATTCTACAATGCATTCCTCATTTGGCACTTCTTGAACTTTTGTTTTACCTCTAGTATCCTTTTCAAACATCAATAATCATTCTACTCTGTGAATTCAGAAAGATTTAAGTATTTATTTTGTTACAATAATAAAAGTTTGTCCAGAAGAAATCATCTGGTTAGTACTCAGCAATGTTTCCTGGATGATCGTGTTGAACGTTAAAGCATGTTACCACACAGAAAGTCTGATCTGCTGATTTTATAGTGATGCCTTTCATTTCCCAATGGGATATTCAATCTTTAATGTGAATTATTTCCTTATATTCTGAGGATTATTTGTGGGGTTTTTTTTTGAAAGCAATCATCATGCAAACTTAACTACATAAAGCATTTATAGGGCTACCTGAATCTTCCTTCTAATTCCTGGAGAGAAATAAAGAAGGGAAAAAATATGTATTCACTTAAAAGAAGAGTAACAATTTGCTCACATTTCAATATAAGCCTGCCTATTGTATTTGTGAAACATATTTGAAAAGGCAAAAGCTGAAATTACAGTCATATCATCAAAACAGACTGATTCATCGTTTATATGCAGCTAATTGCTTGCTACTTAACCCACTTTTTAGCTGCATATGCAGTCAGTTTCAATCTTTAAATGCTTTCAAGTTATTTCAGGAGTATTAATTTGTTCCTCAATCAAAAGGGTGCCAATTCACTGGTCAGCTGTTTAAAAAAAAGGAAAATAATCATTGGCAGCAGGCAGATTTCTTTCTTCCATTTGATCAGACTACAAACGATTAATCAAAATTAAGGATGTCTTATGAACAGGAATTTCTCTGTATTTGAGGAATCCACATTATTTAACTCAATGTACGGATTTTGTGAAGTGTCATTTGCCATTATTATGTATTATTTATCCAGCATCAACCCCTGAATAAATTAACTCACATTCTGCTTTAGCTTCTATCACCAGAGCTTGTAGTCCAAGCAGGAACATGCAAGCCCTCTGTTATTCAGGTAAGGAAAGTATACTTCTTGTACGATTACAGAGCTGTGGTTCTTCTCTGCAGAATAATCACAGACATCTTTTACTACCATGACCATGAAGTGAACTTGCATCCACTTCTAAAGGATTCCAGACTCTTGCAGCTTGAACATGAAATTACCGCTTCTGCAGCTCTTTAAGATTATCTTACGAATTTCCTTCTATGATCTTACAGTGTATTTTGAAGACATTTGGGATTGTTTGGCAGCTGCTAATGCATTGCTCTCAAAGCCAAATGAGTTTCATTTGTTAGCAGAGTTTGCTGAGGACTTGGCCTCTTCTAATTCCCGCAAAGGAAGACTTTGAGCATTCAGCTACGTGATTTTGTAACTCTTCACTTGACAGTTTCAAATGTGTGCTTCTGAGTTGCTTGGACATTTGAAACTATCAACTCCTGAGTGAAAAAAAAGTGGAACAAACTAATGTGCCAGGTTTTACCTGCTCAGCACACTGCGAACCTAGAATAATCATATTGCCAATATTTGAAGTCAAGTGACTTGACTGCTCTCTAAAGAAGTTGTATGCTCATAAAAGCAAACATCTTGTGAGTGCGTTTCTGGAGAATTATTATTCCATGTTTCAGGAAGTCTGTTTCCCATCTGTGACCTACCTACAGTTTAATAGAGCATCTGTTTATGTCTCTCTGTGAAAATTTGGTGAGGTAAAGGTTCAAATACCTCTTGAGAATTTGACTTGGGCAGCAAAAACCTCTATGGGCATGTGCGCCGGGAGCAAAGGCTGAAGAAGTCATTGCTTACCTTCATCCTTCTGCTCAAAGTTTGCTCAAGAGCTCCATCAGCATTTGTTCTTAATGAACCTGTATCTGCCCTGGAGTGGGAAGGCATGCTGGGTGGAAAGCCGGTGGCATCAGCCCTCCAACTGAGCACTGAGCCTGGCTTTGTACACCATGACCCTTCGAAGAGCACCTGGATTGCAGTTTGAAAGTCCGTGGTCCCTCAGGGGTTCTGATCCATGCGGTGTGAAAATGAAAGATGAGTTTTCTAAGTACAGGTTGATTCTTCAAGGAGCATGAGGGTCGGTTTCACAGTGCTGTATGCTGCCACTTCAGTAAATCACTGTGGTTTCCAAGGGCCTCCAGCTGTGTTAGAGATCTTCTGTTGCCTCTCCTGGTATATTACTGGAGAGAAAGGCAGAATGTTACACAAGGACTGTAATCCTATATTGTCACAGCTCAGAAACTGATTATATGGAAGTACTTTTGGAATAGAAAACTTTGATTTCTACATCTTTAAACCAAATCTCTAGCCCTCTCTGGATTGGTATGGCCTGAAGTCTTAGGCAGGAATAAAGGGGAAAAGATCTTGTTTGCCAAAAGACAGGATTTCTCTTTTTCCCTTTCTGAAAATTAATAAATGAAAATAGTTGCAAGATAAACTAGAAGTCTAATTCACCGGGATGTTTCTTTTCATTTATTTCACTGAGCCCTGGCAATAGCACCTGAGACCTAAAATTTTTGTGCTTTAATTGTCAAAACTTGCAAAAATCAATAGAATATTTTAAACAAAGAGGCAGTTGTTTTTAAAGGCAATAGATGCACAGTACCAATAGTTTCCACGTCTCTGTCTCTTGTGTTAATGTAAAATCTAATTTCTAGCTTTAAATCTATTTTGAATCTTGCCTCTTTAATCTCTGTAAAATTTCTGGTGTTGACCTCTACTTCTTGCGTAATTACCGCTAATGAAAATCTTAAATGCCTCATTGAATTGGAAAGCTATTAAGTACATGTCATTCAGCCTCAATTCTGAATTCCCTATTGTCTCTGGTACACTTTTCCTCATAGTGACAAGCTATAAGTGTTAACAAACTGGCTGCATTGGAGAATCAATTGAACTATTGACTACAGTTGGAGGCCGAATGAAAACTTCATCCCAAAAGCCACCCATTGGCTCTTCATTTGGTAGTAATATGCTAGCAAAGGCAAGATTTTCTGGAAGAAGGGAAGAAAAATGTAGTTGATCTTTTACCCTCTTTCTCCCTTTTCCACAACCAGCATAGCTTTTTTGAGCTTTACGTGATTAAGTCTGATCTGGGTGAGGGCTAGGTCTAAGAAGTGAGAAGCAAATAAGATGTAAATAAGATGTGCAAGCAACATTTTCCTGAAGCTGCTTTCATTTCAGTTATTTTGGCAGGGCTAAATGAGTGTGAGATGTGGCCCAAAATGTTTTTTCAGCCATTACTGCCTGGAATTGGAGCAAACTTCTGCAGACAATTAAGGCTTGAGTCTTGGGTCTGTGTCCAAAAGCTTTAACTTGTTTTGTCTTTTATTAAATGGATGTTCAGACATTTTTTCCTGGCTCCAAAGCTGAATGAAAGAGTGGTCTGTGTGTAAGGCACTCAGGTGTAGCCTTTGAGAGCCTGTTCTGCCTCTCCGCAAGATGTCCCACGTGACCTTCACTGTGCTACTCCTTCTCTCTGTACCCCAGTTTCCCATTCATTTTAAGGTTATCCTTCACTGCTTCTGGGAATACTGTGAGGAATTCAGACACTGAAAGGTGTCTGAGCTTTTCTGAATGGTACTGTTAAAAAGAGATGAGAGCTGGTAGTTGGAAGAGACTGTTGTGGTACAAAAGAAAAGCCCTTGCTGCAGGTTTTACTCAGCTGGGGAGTTTTTGATGCTCATAAAATATGGCTGGTTTTTCGGCATGACTCCTGCTATTGCAAAAACACCTTAGTCTTGGTTCTGATTTCCTAAAATGAGAAGATAGGAATAATGACCAACGACTGTTACTGGACTCACACAAAGCTGAAAGAATGAGTGGAAGACAAGAGATTGGCTGAAACTATGAAAACTAATTCTTGTAGCTTCTTCAAGAAGTGGGCAGGTGGAGAGTGTATCCCTCTCCCCTTTCAAGTAATAGAAATGAAAAATCACAAATGTCTGTAGAAGTAAAGCCTCCTGGTTTTGGGGGGGGGGAGGTTGGTGGTTTTTTTTTGAAGGAAAAATGTACCTCAGGAAGGATTTGCTGAGGACCTTGCTTTCAATTAACTGCGTGACCAGACAAGATCAGAGGAAATTAGCTGGGACAGGAGGGAGACAAACAGACAGAATATCTGACTGACTTCATGATTCAGAGAAAAATTATAAACTGCAAGAGAAAGGTTGAGGACGTCTCTGAAGACTATGCCATAAACCCAAGGGTGCTCCACTTTGTTGAGGAAACAGAAACAGATGTGCTCTTTTTATTGATCCGCAGCCTAATATCTCACATGCATCTAAGAGTTTTTTCATGAAGATGCCTTCACAGAGACAGTTTGGATCCACTGACTCTCATTTTGCCCTGAAGGGTTGTTGGTAAGCCCTGGGGTACACTGCAGTGCAAGGCCTGGCCTTGGGGTGTGTAAGCCTCAGGCTTGGGATGAGTTGTCACTGGATCTTTGGGATCCCACATGGTAACTCTGATCCCATTTCCACGAAGGCTGCATTACACGTGAGGGGTAGGTGGCAGGACCTGGGAGGACTATGGACACAAAGAACAAGGCTCATCAAACCAGGAGAGAGCAACACTGTATGCTGGGGCAGGCTGGGGCACGTATTGGGTGATGCATTGGGCAGCAGCTCTCTCTGTGTGGTCGGATGCCAGGGCGCCTTGTGTCATGCTTTTACCACACTGAAAATCCCCTGGCTCTAATTCAGTTTTGTCTGGCTTTTAGGAAGAAACAACACTTCTAACTCTGGCTGGCCACCCACCTCTTGCTCTCATCTGACTGATCTGCCACCTCACCACTGCTGGGTCCTCTAGCCCCATGAATTCCACCATGTGGACTGCAATCCGTTCTCTTGAGAATCTCAATTTTTTTTGGAAAAGAAATACATTTTTGGCCTCTGTGGCTTTAGAAAAAAATTTTAAATACGTGAACTTTCCATAATGTGAAAGGGAGTGGGCAAATTAAAAGAGACTAAGATTTATTATTTTTAAGTCCAAGGCATACTTCTTAGTACAGCTTCGAAATTTTGAAGCCTGACTTTTCTTAACACTTTGAGGCAATAGTAACACTATGGAAAAAGAGAGTAGTGAAGAGGCCCTCTACATCTGTATGTGTATCTGGAGCCGTATCAGGGAAGTGAAAGGGATTATTTCTGGTAAATAAAATGCGTACTTCTGGCATCTGGATTTGGGGAGAGTTTCTAATCTCAAATTTCCTTTATGTCTGCTCATGTAACCAGAATTACTAGAAACTCATCCTTCTTATCCCAATCTTCTGTTTGTCATCTGTACAGAACTCTGAAATCCCAAACATGTTGGTGTGAACCTGTGCAAGTCCTCTGGTTGCGAGAATTTTCTTTTTATTTGTGGGATTTTTTATCTGTCTTTTCTGATCAGGTGCACAGAACAAGCCTGGTTCCCACAGCTGAGAGGAAGCAGTTTCTTGGTGTTCACTCTCCTGGGCAGTAATTACAATTTGTCAAGAATGCAGTTTATTTTGTAATTCAACATTTCCCCATAGCACAATTGTGTAACACCTATGCAAATATTTGTTCCTATTAAACTGTTGGAAAAAATAAAACATGGTGGAGTTCAGAACAGTTGCAGCCTAAGGTACTTATAGGAACAAAACCTTTTCTTCTCTTGTCCTTGAACCTGGTCCAACTTTGATTGAAATTGCCTGTATGACTCCCATTGACTTCTGTAGGAATAATTCCAGACCCTAAATACTAGTAGTTCCTGGCAGGTGCTATATTGGCAGTGATAATCTATTTATCTATTCACACGGTGTATTAGAGATAAAACAGGGCTGTCTTCATTGCTTACATACAAATCTTGAGGGGCAACAGCTGGACGTCAAATGGACATCGGTGGCTGTGCTCCTGCAATCCCTGTTTTCTATGATTAAATACTGTTAAAGGAACCAAAGTGTTGTTTTTTTCTTTTTTTTCTGATTAATTTTGTATTTTATCCACTTATAGTGTTAGGCTAGGGTAATTGACACCATCTCCTAACCCACTCTCAAACAATCTTGAGGTAAGAAGAGGTTGATGTGACAGATCCAGCAGCAGTGATTTTTGCTTTCTGGGTCTTATTGAAGACTTTATGAGTAAACATTTAGAGCAAACAAAATGTGAAATTTGTTACTTGGAATCCAGGAACCCTTTGGCCGGTAAGACACAATAAGGGGTCTTAAAGTGGTTTCTTCCTTTCTATGTAAATATGCAAGGAGCTGATCTTTGTGCAGTTTGGGCTCGGGTGTGTTATTTTTAGTTTTTAGGACTTTCTGTAAAGTAATGAGGACAAAGTGTCCCAGGGAGAAAAGCAATGTTGTTTGTTTTTTTAAGAAAAGAACAGAGAGGATTTCATATGATCATTGGACAGTTGTAGTATTATGAAAAGCAACAAAAAAAAGAGTAAGAAAACAGGAATGTAGAGCAAGCAGCTGTAACTTTTCCCCTATATTCTTTTTTATTTCATTTGGAGGGGAAAAAGACCAGGATAAGAAATAATGCAGGAAGTATTTTTTATTGAATGTACACAGCCTGATGGTGAAGAATGAGGTGATTATTAAAATATATGCTTACCTATATGGAAATTAGATGATCATACTTCTATCCCCACCAGGAAGCAATGCAGTTGAAATGACTGTCGAACTATTTACACAGCAGTAGCTTTTATTCAAGCTGCCACTGCTCGAGAACTCTATACATTACACCCCTCTGCCTGCCACATGGTACATGAATAAATGAGGTGGAAATGCAGACTCAAAGAAAATAAAAATAAAATAATTGTTTATGAAGACTGTAGGATGTAAACTCATGTTTTAAGTGGACTGCATGAAATATTTGAAATGTTGTATTATGGTAAATGACATTTCAGTGTAATTCATTTACCTGGAAAACAAACAAACAAACAAAAAAAGATGATCATTTCAGTTTTTGCAACATAGAATCACCAAGGTTGTAAAATACCTCCAAGATTATCCAGTTCAGCTGTCCACCTATCACCAATATTTCCCACCAAACTATGTCGCTCCGTACAACATCTAAATGTTTCTTGAATACCTTCAGGATGGGTGACACCACCACCTCCCTGGGCAGCCCATTCCAGCGTCTGACCACTGTCTTGGAGAAGTATTTCCTAACATCCAACCTGAATCTCCCTTGGTACAACTAGAGACCAAGCATCTATTTATTTACATGATGCTTTCAGTTTTTAAGAGTGGCTACCCTTTTTTTGCCCCATGTATAATGGTTAGTTGCTTTAGCTTTTCAGCAACCCCCTTGCCTTCTTTCTGTGTCATTGACCAACTTGTTTCTATGCAAAAAAGATGACTGGAATTTGCAGGTGTGTTCATTATACGTTATTTCTCACTTGTTTTGAAGCCATAATTTTGTTCTAGTAAAAAAGTGAAGAAGCTGTTTTATCCTCTAATAGAATAGTAATAGTAAAACTGCAATCTGAAAATAAATACTAACATATATATGATTACAATCAGAAAAAAATTTCATGATAACACTGTCCATACATTTTCATTCCATAATCTGTTTCTATTTTTTTTTTTAACTCAGTTATTTAACGACACTTTACCTGGTACCAGTGTTGAGCAGAAGTGAAGCTGGAGTGAGTATATTAAATGAGACTGTTTATCAAGGAGCTGCAGGGCCACATTCAATGAGCCTTCAGATAGAGACTGTGCTATCTGAGAAATACCGTTTGTCCTATAAAGGAAAAAATGCAAGATAGTCCATATAATAATTAGTGATCTACAGCATTTTAACTTCTGACATTGTTGTGTTATAATGCTCTAGAAGATAGACACAAATGATCTTCTGAAATGAAAGAGTGACACAGAGCCTGTAATGCTTCTTAACTGTGATCTTAAACTTGATTTTGTGCAAAATAACTAAACCAGAAAAATCTTTAAAAAATAAAACAATTACTGTCACCTAATATTTGTATATTGTTATAGTGGTTAATAATGTTTTGCAATAATGTATGTGCATCTCTGTCTTTTCAAGAGTATCCTCATTGCATAAATGATATACATAGAAACTCTCATCACTTGAGGGGTCCATTATGGAATTATATCTTTAACTCACGTGCAAAACTAATCATATGAAGAATGTTCATGCTGCAGTTGGTTGAGAACAACAATACAATAGTGAGTCAAAAAGCTTTTTGTCTTTTTTTTTTTAATCCAGTGATGCTTTATTCTATATGAACTCATCACTAGGAGACATCAAAAATCTTTACAAATTGAGTTACAGAGGTAACATGACTGGGATGTGCATAGAAATCTAAGCCTTGATGTACTTATTTTTAATTAGTAAGTGCTTTGTGTAGTGCAGTGAAACAAACGTGCTTGCTAGAGTTTCTCCTTTTAATGTGCTTTATGAGAAAAATTCAGGTTTTGAAGTATTTAAGTCAAAGTAATTGCTTTTGATATGTCTGTTGCTTTTCATATTTTTCTCTCCAAAATGTATTTCTCTTTTTTGCTGCCTCACTCTCCCTGTGTCTCTGATCTCTTTCACCCTCAGATTATCTCTCTTAGCGCTTCCAGTTTCCTTCTCATCAGTAAAGCTTCAGTGGAATACAGTGTTTGAATCAGAAACTTAATACCACTGCACCATGAAGGACACCATCAGGTCTAACTACACTCATAGGACAATCATGTGGATATCCATGTGAGCTTTAAACTGGCTAGATTTGTAACAACGCAGGTCTAACCACCATATGAATCTGCATGAGTTCATGTAGCCTACTAAGAAAGGCCTGCAGGATAGACGCATGCAAAGTCTTGCAAGGCATTCTTCAATGGAAAGTCACACTGTCCAGTAATTTTGAGGATCCCTGCTTAGATCAGGATACTCAGATTTAGAAGGTCATTGCTGACTGAAAAACTTAATCTTTTAACATCTCTGATGCATAATGTATGTGTTTTCTTTCCATTGTGTCTGGAACCAGAATGGCTTTCCTTCTCTTCCTGTTAGTAGAGGTCTTCTGTGCCAGAGAAGCCTTTGATTATGGTCTGGATTCACAATTCATGTAAGTGTGGAGATTAATTAAGTGAAGAATGCATACCCCAGACATTTATAATTAACGTTTCAGTCGGGTATAAACCAGGGCTCCAAAGATGAAAGCTTAATGCTTGAATGATTTACTGAATCACACATTCCCTTTCAGCCACTGTTTTAATGGCATGGTCTTTGCCAGCTCCATGAACATACTTTGAGAATTATTCACTTTGGAGCTTCTTGCATGATCAATTTTGCAGTATTTTTTTCCTAAGTACTGTGGTACATGGTCATGTTAAATTCTTTGAACTATATCAATTAATCAGATCTGATTAAACCTTTTCAACCTGCATGTAGATGCTTTGCATGTTGAAGAACTTAACCTCATACCTAAATATTTCTGCCTCCAGGGTTCCCCATATGAAAGTTATTCTCCATAATCTTTTCAGATGCTTTGAAATACACTCTGGAAAACTATAATGACTTTAGGGAGGATCTAGATAAGATGGGAAAAGTTACTCTGAGCCTTAGTTTTCTACTAGAGGGTAGACAAGCTTTTCAGTTTCAAAATTAATTTTTAAAAAATACAGAATTTTTCAAGAAGTTAGGTATTATTTTTTTCTCATTTTCAGAGAGAGTATTTGGAATCTGTTCCATTACTCCCTAAGTCTAAAAAAGCTGTGGATAAGAAGGGAAGCCTATATGGCTGAAAGCAAGCTAAGGAGGTCATTAGAAGTAAAAAGACATTGTTCTATAAGTGGAAATCCAAATGAAGAACATAGAAAAGATAATAAAGCTTCTGGCAAGCTTATATTTGAAGCCATAATAAAACTGGCCAAAAAAGATTCTGAGGTGCAAGGGTGTAAGACGTGATGTGTGATAATAAAAACTTTTTTCAAGTACATCAGAAACAGGAAGTTTGCCAGCAAATCAATGAAGCCAGTATATTACTGGAATGCAAAAAGACCACTTCAGAAATATAGGTCTTTAGTAAAACCGATCACAAGTATTACAGGCACAGATGTTCATTATGGAGAGGCTCGAGGAAGTTTCCCTGTTGGAGCTGCACTTTGTTGAGGCCTGCCATGAGGAGCTAGATATTCTTTAAGGTCACTTCCAACCCAAACCTTTTTACGATTCTGTTCTGTTAAGTGGTTTGATAGTAAAGGAGATGAGAATTAATCAAAGGGACATGGACTACAGTGGAAATGTGCAACTTGCACAAAAGCACTAGGTCTCAAAGAATAGTCAACTCTTCTTGTATCTCTGCACTTAAGACAGCCTTTTTTAGGGGTGTATGACAATCTGTATGTGATGCTGCTTTTAGGAAAATCTGTGAGACAATCAGGAAAGTACAGATTTGCAGATGAATTCCATAGTTCTATAATCCTCCCTTATTATAGAAAAAACAAGGCAACAAAAAGAAACAAACTTAAGCTTATCAGAGAGCAAAAGAGGTCAAGTTTGAGGCCCATTTCTTTTGTATGGGTAATTTAAATGAGGCAAATAATGAAATCTGGGAGGTAATTTACTGACTGACTCTTACTACGATACTGAATGTATATTCATTTAGCACATAAGAACTTTTTCTGAAGTTCTTTGAAAATATTCTGAGTGATTACTTAGATGCCATTGGATTTAAACGTTTTTCATTCTTTTTAACATATAATTGCATGCTGTGGCACAGTTCTGTCTCCTGTACACTTCAAGGCAGTTTACTTTCAACCTGTGGTAAGCCCTCAACCTGAGGTCATGTGGGAGGCAAGACTCTTACAGAAGATAAACTAATAAAACAGTTCTCAATAATTTGGTTAAGTTAAAAGATACTTATAGCCATCTACTTCCAAACAGCAAAGGATGAATAAAAAATACTCAAAAGCTGGCTTGTTCTTTTTCTGAGTAAGCCAGTATTGTGTCTAGTTTTTTACAGCAAAACAATTATTCCTATGTAATTGTTCCAAATTCAATTTAAAAGTAATACTGTTTTTTATCATTGCTTGGCTTTTGACAGGAAACTGCCTTCTATTCTAGTTTAAAGCCTTACCAGACCCTCAGTCTAAATCACTCTCATGCACTGTACAGTTGGGATAAAGAGTGGAAGGGAGGAAGTAATACTACCTAAAAATCGAATGGGGACTGTGAGACATTTGGTGGTTCATATGTCTGGGAGAAAAGCTGGTGTTCCCACTTCCCTGTAGGACTGGTCTGGCTGATTTGAGAGACAGGCCTCAGCTCTGTTCCCCATCCCTGGTACTCAAGGGAAAAATAAGGATAAAGTTTATTGTAAGTGATATTTTTGGTTAAGACGTACGACGGCCACCTGGTCCCTGCCTGATCACCAGCACAAACCAGAGCAGCCAGTTCATATCCCATTTCTCTTGCTCCCTCTGGAGCTCTGGAAAGCAACAAAAAATGTGTAGATCTGTGCACATCATCTCTTCCTTTCTTCAAGTCCTCTTCCATTCCTCGGTTCAAAATCTACCATCAGCATGGGGGACCAAAGCATAATTGAGGAAAAAGACACTTTTCTGCCTATCTTGTGTCTCCTAAGAGGCTTCTGCATAGAATATAATTGAATGTGGCCCTTTTTGCCTTCTTTTTTTTATAATCAGTGATACAAATAGACTCTACACAAACTATCCTCTGACCTGTAATTCGCTAAGATCTATGTTGGTAGAGCCTCATTCAATAATAGCCCAGTCAAAGCTTTGACTACTGTGCAATAAAATTCTTTTTATCTGTGCGGTACTGGGCTGTGGCTTTAGAAGCATTTTGAATGTGAAGATGTTGCCAAAGATGCCTGTTGATATAAAGCAGATGTGCACTTTTCATTCCATCGCATGTTGTCTACATGGGAGGGTCTTGATATTTATACATTGACTTACGACTTTCTCCGTTCAGATTTGGTTTTATTTGCAATGCCTGAGTCTCACTGTAGTTTTCCGGTATGGGGTACTGTCTTCAGTGCTCAAGCTTTGGCAGAGCTATCCGAACGTATAGGAAACCTCTATAAGAAATGGTGAATGGGAATCCAGTGGTATATAACAGGATCTCAGGCATTTACTTATAATCCCCTAACACACCTTATATAATTTCTCTTCTGATTGGTTGGTTGATTGTAAGTTTGGGTTTTTTTGTTCGTTTTTGTTGACATATTTCACACTTTGTATTTGTGTGCTCATTATGATGAGTATTATATGGAGACGTGTAACTCCATATACTTCTTTAGAGCATATCCATAGAGGTCAGATAAGTGGTCATGTCCTTTCTAATAATGTGAACAACTGCTTTCAGTTTCCTTTACAGTCAGATACAAAACCTTAATCTGGGTGCTATGGGTACTAGAATTGCCTGAAAAGCCTTCAGCAATGATCAGAACATTGACAGATACTTGAAAATACAACCAGAGGGGATCCTGTGCTTACCTGAGGTTATCGTCAGAGTATATTACTGATGTTTTTTATGAAATATTTTGTCTCAGTTCAAAAAAAATAAAATGAATGTATATAAAAAAGTTGTTTCTGTCCAGTACACTTCAGATACTCATTTTTCATTTATGAAAACCATACCTACCCAGACTAACGATATTCCTTGCTTTTATCCTTATTTGCTCTTTGTAGGATGCTCTTTTTTTCTGATTTTATGTCTAATTTTTAATTGTCAAGATTCTGAGATTGACCTTTCTTAATTCCCTTTAACTCAAAGATAATAGTGAATTTACTCCCATCACTTTAGATGCCAGTCCACAAAATCTTCAAAAATGCTATTTCAAATGGGCAAGCCAAACTAGATGTCTGCCTTTTACTGTTCTGGGGAGAAATCTTGTAATCCCATAAAAAAAAAAATACTAATAGTAGTAATAAATAAAAATGAAGAGAGAAAAAAAAAAGAAGAAGAAGAAAAAAAAAAAAAAAGAAAAGAAAAAGGAAAGAAAACCAAAAAGACACATTCCCTCCCCCCGCCAGCGCAGGCGCGGCCCCGGCTCCGCTCCCGCGGTCGGGCAGCGCCGCTGCGCGGCTCCAGGCCGTTGCCTGCAGCATTCCGAGCCCTGCTCGGCTCCTGGAGGCACACAAAGCTGCTGCTGTACCCTGCAAGGTTTCAAACCTTCTGGAAGTAGAATGCCTTTTAAACGCAGCATGGTATTTCCTCCAAAACTGAATTTCACGCAGTTCCCACTTCTCTGTAATCTTTCACGTTTCTGGATTCTATTTCTGATGCAAAACAAAAATTTTGGAGGGGCATCAAGGAGGTTTTTCATCGATAGCAGTGCATTCCAATGCACTTCCTCTGTGGCAGATCTGTCACAACCTTAAGAAAGTTAGTTTATTTCTGCAAGCCTGATATATGGAACAGCAAGTGGATGGGTGGCTGATCTCCAGGAAAAAATGTAAGGCAGGTCCAAAGAAGCATCTTGAGAGACCATCAAATTCCAAATTGATGTTGCCAGGCTGATCATTGAACCGTGGAATTACAGAACGATTTGGGTCGGAAGGAGCCTTAAAGGTCGTTCTAACTCCCTGCCATGGGCAAGGCTGCCCCCACCAGCTGTGGCTGCCCGGGGTCCATCCAACCTGGCCTTGAGTGCTTGCAGGGATGGGGCACCCACAGCTTCCTCAAATATCTCATATAAACCTAGCTAGCCCTTGTGCTCTCTGATAACTGTGTAGGTTTTAACAACTTATGCAAACATGATGTGTTTGAACACTTCTTTAAGGACTGGTGTATCACACCATGTCAAAAAGCATTGGATGAGAAACTGGCAATAGGTCACTCAAGATAATGTAGTTTGACACAAAGGGATTTTTGTCCTTAAACGACAAAGGTAGAAACTCCCCAGGTGGCAGTGGTGCGAGTTTTGTCTTTAAAAATCTGATTGTGCTCAGCTGACAGCACAGCCACAGTTATCATCTGTTTCTGATTGTTCTTAGCATTCTAATTAAATACATTTGACCAACAAGGCAAAGGCAGAGCTGTTAAATAGCAGTCATTGCTGCTGGTGTATGTGGACAGAAGTGTTACATGGCAGGCTGCACATCTTAACCTGGGCCATCACCTTTTGCCACGCTGTAAGCAGGGGCTCCCCTGCCCCACAGTGCAGAGTGCTTCATGCAGGGAATCTTGTTTGTGCTGTCTCAGGCCATTATGTGTTTGTGCTCCTCTTCACTTGAACTTTATTTCTGACCCTGCTGAGGGTGTATTGCTTGTTTTGGAAATACTCGCAATCTCCCTAGAATGTTTATTTTCCAGCCCAACACGCTGCTACATTCTTGCAAGCTTCCTCTGGCTGTAATGCAAGGTTTGGCCAGGAAACAGAGAGCACAAATGAAAAACAGCGCCCTGTTCATAGGGAAATTTAGCAAACCTATAACAGAAATTGTTGTATTGGAAACAAGACAAAGATTTCCTGAGAAATAATAAACAAGCAGCTGGTCGGCACCCCCTTAAGACCATCAACTTCAAATGTGTATTTCCTGTAAGGACCAGAATATTTAGCTTAATTCTTCTCCTCTGCCCTCAGCAGGTAGGAGAAGCAGAGGGCAGGCACAGTGACAGTCTATCAAAGCAGATAATAAGATAGTTAATAACTGTAGCAACAACACGACTTGCATGGCCAGCCAAACCACCTCCGCATTGCTCCCAGTAAGGGGTCCGTGCTGCTGGCTTTCTCCCTCTCTTTGTTGAAGGCCAGCGCTGGAACCAGCAGTACACATGGAGTCAGGCTCCAAGGGGCAACAGCAGGAGCATGCTTCTCCCCTGCAGAGCTTTGCAGGAACCCATCTAACATCAGGGTTGACATTAGGGTTCCTTTGGCCAGTAGGGTATTGGGAGGGTCAAGGTAAGGCTTGTGTTTTCTGAAGCAAGGGCTCAATCACTGAGCAAAGCAATAGAGTTTCCCAATGTGTGTGACACAGAACCTGAAAGTACATCCTAATGTCCATGAAGTCACCACAGAGTCTCTGCATATGAACTAGTTGGAAGCATGATTTGATTGCAGGTACAGAGGCTTGAATTCAACAGCTGCTGGTTGTCTCATCTCAGAGGGCTCAATAGAAGTCTGCCTGCACTGTTGCTACTCAGAGTATGCTCAGAATTCAGGATCTCCATAAAAGCCAACACCTCTCCCTTCTAACTACACTGCAGTATAATGTGTTTTCTCAGAACAACCCTAGGACCAAGCCATGTCCTTATTTTAGACCAGGCATGGTCTATTTGATTTGTGGCCCAAGACAATTCCTCTTCACTCAATGTGGCCCAGGCAAGACAAAAGGTTGGTCACCCCTGTGTCAGATCATAGAGTGTGCAGGAGAATGGCAGGGGATCAAGCTCTACACAAATGCAAGCATAGCTGGCCAAGCTACATCATCTGGTGTGTTAATACTGAAACATTTTGAGTCCCGCTTTGTGATAAACAACGGAAGCAGGGAAACACGGGACAAGAAGCAGAAATTGAGGCACAGGCATGCATTTCATCATCCAGAGGGACGAGGAGACTGGAAGAGTCTGGAATTGAGAAAAATGGAATGAGTGGTCGAGAAAGGAGGAGGTTTCAGAAATGCAGAGAAAGAAGTAGAGTCTCCTATGAGAGTGGTGCAAGGGCCTGGCCACAGTGGAGGAGCAGTTAGAGACCAGGATGAAACCAGTTCCATGTTTACATCCCAGAAATGCAGGGGCTTAGGAAGCCTTTGATCTAAAAACGATCTCTCTGCTTCTCCTGAGGAGAACACATCTCTTTACCTACACGAGGACAGTACACTGAGGAAATGCATAGAAGCAAAACAGCTGGAAGGTCCAAGAAGGTCCAGGTAGTAAGTAATAGGCTGAGTCCTGTTTGCCTGAAGACCAATCCTGAAGACCACGCAGTACAGGAAGTCTGGAAGCCCGTGGGCTAGCGAAGGGATTGTGAGCTTGAGGAATCTCAAGTTCTTAACCAAAACCTCAACTTTTCCTAGCCCTTAGGACAGTGTGTGTGCTGTTTTGGTCAACTGACACAGCGATTGAATCTCTGGTAGTACTACAAAGTCCAAATATGTCTGCAAATTACCAATTCAATAATTGAAATCATAAATCAGGAACTCACAAAATATTTGGGTTTCACAGACTTCTATTAAAACTCAGTTGTAAGAAAGCAAGCCAGATTCTTTCCTGGTTTATGAAGCAGCCAGGGAATTGGTAGCTAAGTACCAGAGGCAGGCGCTGCAGTGCAGATGGTGCCTGAGCCTGAGACCATGGCATGCCTACAATACTCCAAGTGAAGCTGCTGAGCTGGCAGCCACCACAGCCATTACCTTATTGCTAAGCTAAGCAGATCTGACGTGTAAGTTCACTGGGACCTGAAAATGCTTCATTTGTGCTAAGACAAACTTCAGCATCAACACTCAGTGACTAGCAGCACGTCCACAGATCATGATGGATGGGAAACCAAACGCTTAGGAAAAGAGTGACATAGAATAGAGAACATATCCTCAGTGTAGTATTTGGAGAAAGTATTTCCTAATAGAAAGGCAAGGTAAAAGTTTGCAGGAGGCAGGTTTGACTTCTGCCCTATAAGACAGGAGAACAAATTTAGTACTGAATTCTACTGAAATCTGCGACCAGCAGAAAAACCTTGAGGTTTTTGAGCAGTGATCCATAATGACAACACAAACACAGAGAACTGCTGTAAGGATGTTTGTAAATAAGCCCATAAGCACTGACATGTCTGTGGAGACAGCAGCCAGGCAGTGAGGCCTGGGCCTTCTTTCCCCCTTATGGAGCAGCGCATGTGAGCTTGTACCATGCTCTGTATGGGCACAAAACAGCTTGTATAGTGTAAGATAGGTTACTGTAACATAGTGTGGCTTCCTGGATTGTAAATATATCATCTGTAGGTGGAGGAACAATATGTCCTCTGCCCCCTGCGCAACACAGCAGTTGAGCATCCAACTGTACCTCCAGACAGCAGGCCTTTGAAGCAGAAGCTGAACAGGAGCCCCAAACAACTGGGCATGTACCATCTGTTCCTTCTCTGTTTGCTTCGCATAGCTGCCAGCATCCCTTCCTGCTAGTGCAGGACAGCCCACTAGCTCTCCTCCAAGGCTCAGGCATGGCCACACCAAGAGACTGTGTTTTCAGGCTCCAGTGGAGCTTGTGGAGAGGGTCCAGAGGAGAGCCATGACAATGATCAGAGGACTGGAGCACATCTCCTGTGAAGAAAGGTTGAGGGAGCTGGGCTTGTTCAGTCTGGAGAAGAGAAGATTCAAATGAGACCTCATTGCCTTTCAATATTTAATGGGAGATCATGAACAGAAAGGATATCAACTTTTTACATGGTAGATAGTGATAGGATAAGGGGAAGTTATTTTTGACTGAAGGAGGAGGTTTAGATTAGATGTTAGTTTTTCACTGAGTGTGTGGTGAGACACTGGAAGAGATTGCCAGAGAGGTTGTGGTTGCCCCATCCCTGAGGGTATTCAAGGCCAGACTAGATGGGGCCTTGGGCAGCCTGATCTAGCAGGCAGGGGGGTTGGAATTGGATGATCTTTGTGGTCCCTTCCAACCCAAGCCCTTCTATGATTCTATGATTCTGTGGAGCAGGTGTGGGAGTGACTTTCAGCAGTGTGCTGGGGTACCAAAACACTCTCACCATGGCAGTGGTGTGTAAATGCAGGTGGAATGTGCAGAAGGTATCAGTGTCACTGCAGCTTTCTTCATTGCTAGGAAGTTAAAATCTGGATAGAAAGTTTCTACCAGGAGGTTAAACTTGCATTGCTGCATAAGCCCAGCAGGACTTATGTTAAGCACTTAGGACTTAAAAACACATTAAGCTATGCATTTATGTAGTGGAATGTACAACAGACGTGGGAAATCATTCGATTTCTGGATTGCTGGAGAATGCCTTTCTCATTCCCTATGTATGTCGTACTTAACAGGAACAGATTAAAATGGGTGTCCCAGCACAGTACTGTCACAAGCATGTGTTATTTTTATTTGTCGGAGAGTCTTTCGACCTATTGTATTTCTCCTCTGACTGCAAGCATGAAGTTGATTTTATTCTGGTAAAGAATAGCGTGAAATTTAAATTTCTGCTCTGGGATATCACGTCTAGCTCAGGTTCACTGGCTGTACATTAATGGGCGTAGGGCAGATTTTCAGAGGCACTAAGGGAGCGGAGGGGCAGGTGGGTGCCTGCTGTCCCTCTGTGCCCTCGGAGACCATTCCTTCAGGTATGGTTTTGCCATCTGCCTGCATGCTCCTTCTCTGCACGTTTGGGAGTTAAAGACGACATTAGCAGCAGAAAAACAGTGCACATAATGGGGAAAAAAACATTGACTCTGGACAAAAGGTATGAAATGCTTCAGGCGTCTGTTTAATATTCATTGTTCATATCCCCAAAGAAGCAGCATCCGCTTTTAAAGTTTCACTGGCTGGAGTTCTTGGTGGTGGAGGGTGGTTTTTACGTCAAGACCTACAGCAGGCTGCAAGGTGAGCCTGGTTATATCAATTTCATCCTTGGTTAGCAGCAGTTTCTTTAGGCTTCAGTAAAAGGACTCTAGAAATATTGGCAAAGCTGGTTTTTAATTTCTTATGGATGAGCTAAACTACATTTTCAGCCCTTGAGATCATAGGTCACAGCCCTGCTTCACCAGCACCAGCTGCTGATGTCACTGACACCCAAAGCAGAGCAAGGGACTGCCGAATGCCTCAACTGCTAATGTCATTAATGGGAGGGAACCTGGGGCTCCTGGTATCCTGATAACAGCACCAAGTCAGTTCTGAAGAAATGTTGCTGAAAGTGTGCACAGGTGAGAGAGTAACCATTTCAGTTGCCTACCTTAAAACAGTAGTAAAAAAACATTCTGTTTCCTGCAGGAACAAAATATGATAAGAATGGCCACATAATTTAAATCCATGGTTAGGCTTTGCAGTAACATGTGGAGAACTCAGCAATGCAGCTTGCCCCAAATTAGTATGATTATGTCATGCGTGCTCTTTTGAAAAACATCCAGCTTGCATTTCTAATGCTTGTCGGGTTATTCCTTTAAGGTCTTTCTCTTGCAAATAATGTTTGGAAAGTAACAACACAAGGCTTATCTTGCTTTAAAAAGACAAGCAATAACCACACGCTTCTTACTTAAAATGTTGTTCTCACCCACCATTTATTTAACAGGACAGCCTTTTTTAAGCGGAGCATTCCTGGAACTGTTCATTTATCTTCGACTACAAAGCTGAGTGCTTACAGGAGCAGACTTTGCAGGGGAAGCATCACTCCTGATGGCCTGACCTGGGCTGGTCCCATTTCCTGCTCAGGGCAGAGCACCCCAAGGAGTCCATTTTCTTGGCCAATCCCAAAGGGTGAAGGATGGCTTGGGGCAGATCCTGATGTCATTCCACTTCACATCTGTGGAAAATGGCAAACGCAGAGTAATGACTTCACTATGAGGGTTTTGTGAGGCTGCCAGCAAACTACTTATGCATCCTCTAGAAAGACCCCTGAAACCTTGTATAAAACTTCACTGAGATACAGGCTTCAGATTGTCTGTGCAGCTTGCTTAATGCCTCTGCTGCCTGGTGCTTTAATATGAAGACATGAATTACAAGGTGATAGGGTTTTCCTGTTCCAGGCAAGCAGGTTTGTTAAACCTACATGACCTTCTGCTACAGAAGAAATTTTTTAAACAAAAGGCTGGCTTCCGCCCAGGTTTAAAAGGGAAGATTGCTTTTCAATTGAGTGCCTTAGCAGGAGACTGTGGCCAGCTGGTTGGTGGGAATGAGCATACGGCCCTGATAGGCTGGAAAAGAGGAAGGCTGGCTCAGGAGAAAGCTTTTGGTTTGGTCTATGGGAATTGTACCAGAATGTGATGAAAGGAAAACCTTTCCTGGAAAGGTAAGACACTGCTGAATTGTAAGCAGAATTTTTTTCTGTTTTATATGAACAAAGTCATGTTTGTTTTCTGTCTCCCATAGAACTCCAAGTTTGCAAAAATCATATATAACTTCATATGTGTTTCACAGTGATCTTCTTGGATCCTGTTAATAAAGACCTTGCCTTTAGTAAACTCTTCTGATATCATGTGTAAAATCCCTGATAAGTTCAAGAAGCTTTGATCTCATTCTTTGGGATGGCTTTCACCACCCCAGTGGTATTGCTGCTAGGTGAGCTTCCCTCAGTGTTGTGGCGGGCCTTCAGTAGAGGAATCTTGGCCAAGACAGAGAGGATTACAGCTGATTTAGGCCCTCTATCTCAAAAAAAAGCTAACTGTATGGCTATTTGTGACAGCAGGGTGCTGTGTTGTTGAGCTGGCCTTTACTTCTCTTATAACCAGGTAATAGGAGGGAAGGGAAATACCATTTCCTACTGGCAAGAAGTAAAAGCATTGTTTCGTGTGGAGCTGTCGAGGCCTGAACAAGTAAAGCAAGGTTTTTAGGACTACTTCAAGGACTGAGTTTTCTTTTGAGGAAACAGGGATAAGAGGCTTGGTCTATAGAAGGTCTGGTATCACAGATGAGTTTTGCGCTTTGTGTCTTCAGTTTGTCTTTTAATGATGGATATTCATGCGCACGCTAAAGTCTTTCTTCTAATTCACATGTATTACATACATTTGTAAGACTGGCTGTTGTGGGAGGGATTAACCACGGCATTTTTTATTTATTTTTTACTAGTGTTTATGTGTTTGGAAAGATGTAGAGTCGAAGGGAGAAAAAAAGGAAGTGAAAGCATCAGTTGGATTACACAGCTTGTGCTCTTTGCTTTTGTGGTGGTGACTTGTTTTGTTTTGGGCAGGGGAAGGAGCATCAAAAAATCTAGAAACTGAGGCAGAAACAAAAGCAACGTAGAATACTTTTATGTTAATGCTGCTGTAGAAAGCATTAATTCTGCCAACAGTATTTACTTAAAGGTATTTTTCAGTAAGTCTGCTCTTCCCAAAGTGCACATAACTGCTTATGGAGAGAGGGAAGTTCTCTGTCTTTGTGTTGTTGCATTTCCTATGGTCCTCACAAACAGCGTGGGAAGGGTGGAATATCTGTGGCTCTGTAAGCCTACATTGCAGGATCCCAGTTTCATGTTACTTGTGGGTTTTTTTCCACTTTCTTCATTTCTTGAGATACTACAAACTAATAAAAAGGGAAAAAAATAAAAAATAAAAATAAAAAGAAGCAATATAATTAACTCCTGAAGTGCCTACAACTGCAGACTTTCAACTGGCTGATTGATTCAATGCAAATGTCCATTAAAAAAGCCAAAAAGATACTAGCTCCCTGCTGCCTTACTCAGAACAACCCGATGATTTCTCTGCTTATTCACATATTCCTGTTGAAATCTATCTACTAATAGGTGTACAACTTATTCTAATGAAGGTGTACAACCAATGCAACAATGGGCTATGCTCATTTGGTGGATAGGAAGCATTGTTTTAAAAGCATAAACTGTAAACTCTATTCTTGTTAAAATTTTGTAGGTAGTTTCGATGGAAGTTTCTGTAGATGCTCCTTTTGATTTCCAGTGACTCCGCACCGTGCTTCTGTCTTGTTGGCGCTTTTGCAAGTAACGAGCTGTCTAAAATGACAGGAACTACGGTCATCTAGCTCTGAAGTGCAGCCACAGGACTGTGGTCAGGAAAAGAATGTGGGAGAAAATTAGAGTGTCTTGGTGCTTCTTTTATTTATTAAGTGATGCCTTATTTATCCCTTTGGTATTAGCTGCTACGGTTTTCCCTGTATCTAACATTTTATTACATAGCTGTTGTTTTTGGCAGATAAAATGCCCCCAAATCCAGGTGTTTTGATATTGTAAGGTTGCTGAGGCAGCAAAATATTTAGTGTATACATGCAACTAATAACACTGAAGGACTGACATCCTTCGTTGTTGGCTCCTTCAATGCATTGTTCAGTGATAAACAGGACTGGAATGTCTAAAAAGGAGTTTGGCTGCTCTTCCTTTGAAGCTGACAACGCTAGAGCTAATTTTGGATATCAGCAGTGAAGGTGTTCACACCCATGCCAGCCAGTTTTCTCCTGCAGGAGACATGCAGCATTAAAGCATGCACGCTCTGCTTGGATCAGGCACGTATGCAGAAAGCCACTCCGGTACAAATGAGAACCAATTCCATGACTAGATTTCATTTTCAAGGAAAGTGGGACATGCTGATTTGTAACACTCGGTGCAGGTTCCAGCTGTTTCATATAAACACTGAACAGCCCTTGCTGAAATGATTATGCCTAAAAGTATAAGTAAATACATTTGATAAAGGAGAAAAGATAGGGATCAATAAATGTCATTGATCTAATTTCTTCCACATGTCTTCTAAGCCAAGCCTAATTTCTTCAGGCAATATTAAACAATTAATAAACATTTATCTAGTGAACATGGAATCCTACTTGGACAGCCTATTAATTTAAGCTAACTCTTTGATGCTGAAGATTATCACGATCTCTTAAGTCAACCATTTGACCACTAAAACCAATCTTGCACAGTGAAAATGAACAAACATAGACAAATACAACTTAAAAGGAGAAGAAACTTGCAAATGCTGCTTTATTTAATTTTTACAATAGGGAGGCACTTTTACATTAAAAAAATGCAGAAATTTCATTGCAACTACAGTATCCTAAAATATTCCTGCATGACAACAAAAAGAAGTGGTGTCTGTGTGGGAAAACATGACTTTCATTTTCTTTAATTTTAAGTCTATACCAATTTTTACGCTTAATCAGAAAAAAGCACCAACCTTTCCTCCTGCTGTTCACACAGGCTGACATAAGTGTCCGTAGTACTGCTGACGCTTGACTGTGTTTCCCCTCTGTTCCTCTGCTTGTACAAGGCAGAGACTGGCCAAGAGCTTTCCAGAACTCAATGGTTATTTCAATGCGTATTTCAGTAGTTACTGGGCCCAAATGAAGCACATGTTTCTTGGGATGGGAAGAGAGCAAGGCAGGGGGTGCTTTTCTGCAGTGATTTCCCTCTCATGAAATCTGGAGAAATGAAAGAGCTTTTTTTGCATGCATTCCTAGAAAATTGAACCTGTATTTCAGTGGCAATTAGCCCCTGGGTGTCAGCTGTATGGAATTCTTGCTGATAAGCAACTGCATACAGATCAGTGCTGGACAGACTCAGAGACCACTCTGAGGCAGGCTGGTGTGAAAGTCAGAATAATACTTTGTTGTATCGGAGGGCACAAGTGGGAAGCAAAGTGAACAATAACCTCAGACAAAGCAATAATGTTGAAAGATGGGCTCAGATTCTGCAGTACTGATGCACTAATGTTAGTACTCAACTGTGAAAGAAACCTCACTAATGTCACTGGGAGCATCTCTGGAGAAAGACAGTCCTCAAAATGAATATTGTCACAATCCATCCTTCTGTACATACATTTCTACTTCACTGTCTTGAGCAAAGAAAGCAAACCCTGGGTCTAAAATTCTGACAGATAAATGTCCCTCCTGATGATGGATGGGAGTATGTATTCATTGCTTACAGCAATTCTCTTGCAATTTATTTGTTCTGGGTTTAACAAAACCATACGTGAGCTGCACAGAGAGGCTTCTGGTTGTGTGAAAATGAGGTTGGAAGCAGAAAGAACTCTAAGAATGTGAAAGAAATACTAGAAACACTTGAAATTAGAACATGAGGAAAACAATACTCTTCTAATTACCTGTTCTGTTAAACTTGGCTGAGCAGAATATGGCTTTACATTCTGATATTACTAGTAAAATCTAGACTTTCAAGTAGGTCAGAAACAACTGTATTGGGGCTTGCAAATAAATCTCTTCTAGGGGCTCTGTGAATGCAAGGCTGACAAAAGTTAAGGGAATTTATGATTGACCATAGAGGGTACTCATACTGAGAAATGCCAAATTTGTCATAAATTGAATAACAGTTTGCCCCAAGTTCTCAGTTTTACTTGGGATAGCAGACTGGAATTTCCTATGATGAAGACCAGAGCTCCTTCTTTCATGCAGTTTTCTGTTTTCTAAGATTACCTTGCCTGTATTTTATTCCACTTTAGAAGTAAATTACCTGATCTAATCTAGAACAGTCTAAAGCTGGGTTCCTAAAATAGAAGAATTAAAGTTGGTACAGTATAATGAGCTACATTGCAAAGATGAATTAAGTAAAAAAGAAAAAAAAAATTAGTTTGGAAGTTGCTTTACCAACATTGGTACAAATATGTAAACATACCCACAGACAGCTTGGGCTCTGGATTCCAGGGCATTTTCTCTTTTACTGAGGGCATGTACTACAAAACCTGTAGAGATTTCTCTTTGTATGTTATGTTTGGAAAAGTTTAAAGAGAATGATTGTGTCTACATTCAAATACTCTGTTAACATTTGCAACTTGTAACATCGTGGTGATATATGAAAAATAAGATGTAAAATTTCTCTTTCTGAACTAAATATGTCAAGGGCATAGTCTGAGCATGGAAGATAAATCTAGCTTTAAGATTTATCACTTCTATGAATTAAGAAAAAACATAGTGCAGAATTTTGATCTTGATTGTCTCTTTAGAGCTGAAAAGAGAGGGGACTTTTTCATCCACGTTCTATGTAAACGGGAGGAAAAACATGCTGTTGATTGTTTTCCTGGCACATCTTGAATAAAATAGTACAGGCTTCATTATGACATGAGGCTAATTATGCGAATTATATCTGAAAGGAAAAAAGTTAAGTTAAGAATTTAATGGTTACTCCATAATCAGTGGGCACGAGTGAGATCTGATGGAATTGTGTTTCAAAATGGCTTCATCCAGATCCAGCTGTCTGCTGTTGACCTTCACCTCCATGCAGCCGTTATAGTAAGCAGTTACTAACGTAGCACCCAGAGGAACATCTGCACAGAAACACATTCAATTTATTAGGCCAAGGCATGCAGTGTCTTATGTATTCTTCAGATTAGCAAAATCATGGGGAACACTCCATTCCGCCTCCATTAGTCATCCATAGGAGAAAACAGCAATTTGGCAGGAAACATTTAAGTTCTTCTCCCTTCTGTTTAAGATTCTTTGAGATAAAGTCAGCAAAGCTGAGAAGGGTTGATATAATTTGAAATATGCATTTTAAGTGTTCTCCCAACCAGAAACCAGAAAATTATACATAATAGAGGAAATGCTGCTATGAGAAACACTTAACTCCAATAAACTAGTACTGTGTTATGTGGAGTCCACTGTTCTTCTCCTGACCTACAAACAGATGCTTATAGTTTTAGAGGTCACAGAAAGAACTATCTTACTTTTGCCAGAAAGCTACTCTGGATTAAAATCTGCACGTTCTCAAATAGTGGACCCCTGGGAACTGCACACGTTTTATTGCTTCCTTACTACTTCTGCCATGTGAAATCCCTGTGAGAGACCCGCTTTATCTGTTGCTCATTTAGCTTTCTTAGCATCAGATCACTGATGTGCTTCCAGCGTTCAATATGTTAGGCACAGGATCAAGCAGGCACTGCTGTGAGGCCTCAGAATACAATATGTACTAATATTTTCTTCTTATCTATTTAGGATGCTTGACTTGAGCTAAAGTCTTAACTCTTAAGGCCCCAGTGTTGACAGTGTACTAGGAAGAGTCACAGATATCACAAACATGAGGAAAGCTATGAAATGACTAGAATCATATTCAAGTTACTATGGCTCCATTAACCTACTGACTTGCATCTACTAAGGAAATACAGAATTCATCTCTCTTTGAAAAGGCATTACAAAAACACTTACCTAAAGTGGTGTCTGACAGTACTGTACCATAAGTGTATTCTCATTCTACATATTCTCCATGAATGGAACTTGTCTGGTTAGTTGGATTATAAGACATTGTATACCCGTTCAAATACAAAATTAGAGGAGAAACTGTCATATTTAGTGACAATTTTTTATATCCTCTACTACCACTGAATAAAGACTTGCCTCTGCTTGGATGCGGAGACAACTATCACTTCAGACAACTGTGGATTGAGGCTGCAGTGCTGCCCAATCTTGCTTCTGTTCTGACAAGTAAGTCTAGAGGGTGGAATCATAATTCCAGATTCCCTCGTGTATGCTACCTTGAAAAATGTCTAAAAGGATCATCTTCATGGGGTACACAGTTTCTCACCGATAACCAAAAATCATAAAACCGTGACACGACTCTTTCTGCTCGTGTACTTTTTCTCCCGTGGAAGAAACACAGATAAAGACTGGCTTTATCTGTGGCAGTGCTTTGATGCTGCAGCCTACATGTAATGTGGCTATCAATTCAAGACTATGTTTATAACAACTGTAAGGTTCTCTCTAGGAACTGTGACTTACTCTTCCTAAAATACCTTTAACAGAGAATATAGAAAGGCTTTGATATTAGTGACTTAACTTCGTAACCATGGTGTTTTTCCTCTACCAATTTTTAATCTTGAGGATATCAGGCTTTGAAAATCATTGTCTGTGGCAATGCTGTTTTTCTGCATGATTCACTCTGAAATCAAAGTACAGTACAAGTATGCATGTATACACTTTATGTACAAAATTATGTTTGTACATGTTTTAACACTGAGGATTCACTTGTGGCTTATTTTAAACAAAATGTTATTTGCTATTTCAGTGTATTTTGCATCTCACAAAGATTGTCAGTCAATTGTTGCTCAGAGCCTAATTGTTGAAACAATATTCCTGACTTCTGCTTCTGCATTTCTGACAATTTACCCATAAATGTTTGTTTTCTTATATACTTGATGCAGTTCCTATATTGTGCCTACTGGTGGCATTTTAGAAAATACAATGCTTACTCCTTCCCAGCTTAAAAAGAAAGAAAATTACAAATTCAAACCTCTTGAGAGAGACTCATGCCTCTTAATGGGCCTAATGATGCTCCTATTGAAAATCAGGCTCCTTCAAAAGATGCATAGACTGGAGGAAACAAGAAGAATCTGGGAGGTGAGAAGGGTAAAGAGTTTCTTGTACAGTTTAAGCTTTGTATAGCTTGGGCAAGGCTAAACATAATTGGGCTTGTACAAAAGAACAAATGAATGAAAAGAAATATAATTCACCTGGCAGGCCACCCAAGTAGGTGACAACATTTGTCATCATTGCTTGATGCAGGATAGACAGTTGCTCTGAATTGCTTTGGTCTGTGCGTGAGTCAACAGACAGTTCAAGTTGCTGTCGGGTTACCAGAAGTCCAACTTGCACTTTCCTGGGTGTACATAACTTCTTTGATTCCAGATGTGCAACAGTGATGTTTCCAATGGTCACAATGATTTCCTAAACAGAAGAATAGAGTCACAAAATATACCATGTGTAACTTTAAACACACAATTATACTTAACTTTGATACATTTTACGTTTGGAAGTAGAAAGAAAAGGAATGTGAGAGATGTTTTAAACATTTGTATCTTAAGCTGGAAAAGATACTAAAGTTGATAGTTGCTGTATAATCATCACCTTTGTAAACAAAGCCATTCACTTATATTCTGAAATCTATAAGTGAGAACATTCTGGACATGTAAAAACCCTTTGGCTGTGGTTCTGAGGTGAAATCCTTTTTCTCTTAAAATCAAAGGAGTACTGCTATAGCTTCAAAGGTAACCTAGTTTTCATTATGTGCTCTCATTTCAGGCAGACGTATGGATGAGGAAAACATCTGTTTATAAATTGAAACTAACATATTACCATTACTACAATATCATGACTCAACCTCTGCCACACTCCCTCTTCTGCTTTGTGTGTTTGGAAGGAAAGGCTGGAGACATGATATAATGGATAGTACCTAACATTGGAGCACTTAGTGCTTTGTCCCTGCTGTAGCAATCACAAATACTAATACATTTTCTGCACATCAAGATATGATCTAAGCACTTTGCAAAATATTAATTCAGCCTTCCGGCTCCACTTCATGTAAGTAACTTCTTTTCAGTTTGACTTTTTTCACAAACGGAGTAGTAAGTTAAGTGAGACAAAGATCAGATTTGTGATTCATGTGAGCTGATGTTCCAGCTGCTAGCATTGTAAGATCACCTGTGAGTCAGAAGAGTTAGAGTCCACTATGGACAAAGCAAGAGGCACTGTTTCATTAGAAACCAGGGCAAACATAACACCAGTGTCTGCGGATGGACGAATAGTCATAGACACGTTGATTAGCCAGCCTTCAGCACTGTCAAGATTATCTGTTTTAAAAGAAAAGATTGAAATTAATTAGTCTACCCACTAATGAAAAAATTAATATAGTCTTAAAAAAATTGTACTTAATCCATTTTCCTATTGCGGAAAAGTCGGTACTAATCTCCAGAAAAAGTGAATTTTGGAACTTTTGGAAAGAAGTACAAGTCTAATCTGAACAACCAAAACAATCCACTCAAATCTTGCATCTTTGCTATTGTGTTCTTTTAGGACTTCGGACTTTTTTTTTTTAATGCTGTTTTCTCTGCTCTAATATGAAACAGGTGCCGTATTTATTATAGGTCAGTTTAAGATCAAACCTAAAAAACTACTTAACTCATAAATTACTGCCACTGAGTGGAAGATTGGCAGTTTTGACACATTTTTACATTCCCAAATCATTCCATTATTAAAATGGGAATACGCAGATGGGTAAAACAAATGCGCAGATGGTGTGAATATAATTTAATATGATGTATTCACAGTGAAGCTAATACAAAAATTGTTTAAAGAGCTATTTGTCATCTTTTGTAACTTCCAGCATCTGCCCTCCCCTTCCCCAGTAACACTGAAGTTGATTTCTAGTAGTTTCTTCCGGAAGCAGAAATCCTACAATGTGAAGTGAGGTCAGATCCCTACGCAGAGGGAAGTGTGAGTGGAAACAGTGGGCTATAACAGCCTGAGGGAAGGCAGCGGTAGCTGTGGGTGGCCATTTGAATTTGAGGAGGCTGGTAAGGGGATGGGAACTGCATGAGGGGTGGAAAGAGTGAAGGCATAGCAACAGCCCCATATGAAAAGGTCAGGAAGAGACACGTCAGCATGATGTGAATGAATGGGAGGAAAGCATGATGTGAATGAATGGGAGGAAAGCAGAGGAACCTTCAGTGGCGTAAGAATCACTCATATTGAGTTGGTTGGAAACACGTGATATAAGAAGCTGGAGAAATCTTTTGAAGTGGGCTAGGGGATATAAATAAAAGGCCTCAGAAAGAACAGCACGTCCTAGGATGAAAGGACTGGGGATTAGAGGGGGGCCGAAGGGTTGGATAGCATCTGAGATATGAAAACGCAATGACAAGATTTGCGATGATACTAGAGATATTTCACTTCAGGAACTTGGGAGTACAGAGGGTGATCGTGGGTTGCAAAACTTGAAATTAGGGCAGGAAGTCAGGTAATAAGGTTCTGGATTCAGGAGGAGCAAGATAGGCATTCAAATAGGATGCTTTCTAACCTGAGCACTTCAGAAATTAAATTGATGACACCAATGAGACCAAAAATCCTCAAAAAAAATTACTGGAATCACCACTGGATGCAGTGGTGTATAGCTTAGCATTGTTTTTCTTTTTTTTTTTTTTTCTTCCCTTTACAATTCATCATCTCCATGGACAGTCCAGCAAAAAATGTAAGAACAGACAGAAAAATACTTACTATAGTTGATATGAAACTGTGCCATGCCAGTGCCAGGGTAGAATGATCCTCTCTCGACTGTCACTAAACAGTGCTTACTTTGTTTTTCTTGAATAACTTCTTTTACACCTGAATGTCCTTGATTCATCAGGTTCCAGGCACGAATACACCCATCTAGCCGAGGATTAATCTGTACAAGAATTACAGCACTAGGGGTGTGAATTCTAATTTATTTTTAAAATGTTAGTAATAAGATCTTACTTTACATATCAACATAGAGCCAATAATAGCCTTATCAATGCTATAGGTTACCAGGTTACAGAACTGATACTGGAGAGAAAACAAATGGCATGCATTTAGTACCTCAGCCTTCAGTTGGTTATCCTGATTTAATATTTCCAGTTTTGATGTTACTTATCTGTATAAAAAAGACTGCTTCAACTTTTAAAGCTTGTGCTGTTCTTTTGCTTAGATTACCACAGCTTTTCTATATCTGAAGGACAATGATATTAGCACTGTTTCTTGTTTCTCTAGTCTTCTGCTTGTATGAAAGCATAAATTCCTGTAATTACTTTCTATTAGGCAAGGAGATGCTGTTGTATTGCTTCATATTTTTTCTCTCTGCTTTGTTTTAGAGGAAAAAAAAGATTAAAAAACAAGCATAGCCTCTGGTGTACAGTTATTTTTTGCTTCTCTGTTAGCCCTCAGTTAGTTTGAGGGCTCCTGGACTCAGCAGCAGGTAGTTGAAGTAACTTTGTTGTGCCCACACTCATCAATAGGCAGGGGAATGCTGCTGGGAATGGAAGACTGAGCAAACCATTGGCTTTGTCTAGTAGAAATGGAAGCTCATTGTGCTACCTGCACAGTGATATCTGTATTCATTCAGGGTGTAGCAGAAACTAGCACTACAAACGTGAATCACTCCACAATACTCTTGCAGCAGAAGATTTAGATGATTTAGAGAATCTTAAAGCTATCTTAAAAAAATAAGGTACAGAATCCTCCAGGATTAGGCCTTAAGCACTGTGTTTTTATAACTGAAACCAGAGGAAGACTGCACAGTTCTCCGCACATCTACTTTCAAAACAGCAGTTAATAACCCAATTTTCATTTTCTAAATGGATTCCAAGCTACTACTCTTCCCTGTGTGACCGCAAAGGGAAAAATACAAAAAGTAATAAATAAGCCTTAATCAATGCTACTTTTTTTTTTTTTAGTTACCTGTTTAATGAGAGTGTTACCAACTTTGCGAGGTAATCCTGCAATGTACACCTTAGTCTCCAAGAAACCATGTGATTGCTTAAAGAGAGTTCCTGGGCTGTTAATATTCATCACCGCTTCTTTAGCTATTTTTACGCTAATGCTGTTTTCTAGTTCTTCAACTGATATCTATAATGAAATGTAAATATTTAGATATACACACACAAACAAGTAGGATATTCTTAAATGCTAATTATATATACCTGCATGACACATTACTGTTGTATCTCTAAATATGTGGCTTGTAAAATAGTGTTAATGCATTCAGTACTTAAAGCATATTTAAACTTGGATCATGGCAACTGTCCATATCCACGGACATCCCACAGAAAGATGATTTTTTTTTTTACTCCCATCCTACCCACAAGAATACCTACACAGCTGATTAGTTTGCTTCATGCTCTATAAAGTTTGCAAGATGCTGACCTTTACAATTATACAATTTCTGCATTTGGCATACAGTTCTCCATTCCACTGTAACCTGATACAGGGGATTGAGTCTCCAGATGGGACACGAACACAACAGGTTCAGCACCTGCTCCTGCTATTGTTAGAAATCAAAGCAGAATTTTAATCTCAAGCAAGTTGTACTGAACTGAAACAGGTCTATGCAGAATTCTAGCTTCTCTTGTCTCTCTCTAAAAGCAAACTTGTGTTAATAACACGGTGTCAATTACAGATGGTATAACTGAGCGAAGCCTTTCATCTTAGGCATGCAAGCTTGAAGAACAAGTTGGCCTTCTGGTTTGCTGAAAGTAAATTTTGCTTTCTAGGCAAAGTGCCTTATTACTGTGCAGTTCACCCTGCAATCACACCTTCTAATAATCTTCTGCTTCCTTTTTCATGATTACAAAGAAGAATTTCTACGCCGTTAGCTAGTGTTAATTTTCTCTTTACCAATGATGATAAACAGGTGCCACAGTTTCCCAGAGGAAAGGTATCTCTGCACATTTCTTGGTTAATTTTTTTAAATCTGAGATTTGGGAGCATCACTTTAAGCCTCCGGAATAGTTGCTTAGTTTCTGCATATGGTATAGTTCCTACAGGGGATTAAAGGAAGGGAAAGAGAGGGAAATCCAACTTACAATATGCCACAGGCCATCATTAATGGCTTTTCCTCCACTGGTAACTTTTGTTCCAAATTCATTCTTGAATTGAATTTCAATCTTCCCATCACGAAGAGCAAGCAAGATCCATGCCGTATTGTCAAGGGATTCTGCATATAGTATAACTCCCTCTGCATCGTATGTCCGGAAATCAAATTCTGCTGAAAATCTGAGTTTTGAAGAAGAATCTTATTATTAAGACAGGAATCCTGAAGTACTGAAGAGCCTAGGAAAACCTATTAGTAGGGTAAGAAAAAGTTCATAGATAGTAACATTTTGTTAATTCTGTTTCCGAGCATTTGTGATATTTGCATGCTATTAGTCAAAGGCAGAATCTAATGTTGTTTATCTGAATCCAGGGAAAAGTTTAGCAACTAACTCCTGGAGCTGGGATTTGAAAAAGCCTTAGTTCAGTTACCAAATCTCACATGAACTTTGCACGTGAAGGATCCCACATCCTGTTTATTAAGAAGATAGAGACAATATCCCCATTGCATTGCATGGAGATGTGATATGGGGAAAAATACATGATCTATGCTGTAATCTAGTAAAATGGGGTTGCCAAGTGCTGTCCTTCAACAATTATATCTTAGCAGTTTGCTATGTTGTCTTTTATACATTTCTCTCTAATTTGAGGATTTGTTGTCTGTGTCTTGGCAGCCGAACATACAGCAAAATTACGATTTATGTATATAGGACAGGCTAGAGTGGGAAAAGAGTATAAATATAGAGAGGAACAGTTCTCACCTCCTAAAACTTCTGGGCTAAATAAAACAGATTAAGGATGAGAGGGCAAAACAAAGCATACAGAAGTAAGGATTTGCTGAAGACAACAAAAGAAACAAGAGCTGTAATTGAGAAGCTGGGTCATTTTAACTCCCAGTCTTGTTCTTTGTCCACTAGATGTCAGTCTCTTGCGCAGATCCACAGAAAAGCATTCTGTATTTACACAGAGGCTACTAAGATAGCTTCAAACATTTATCTTTTTAGAAAGGTCTTCCAGGAAAGCATTACTGCCAGGTCAACTTGGAAAAATGGCAGAGGAAAAAGTTTTCAATATTTATGTCCTTCTGTATGGTTCTGAGGCTCTGGGGATCACCAGTTTAACAGCTGTTGCTGCTGTTACTCTGAAATTGTTCAGTAAGTCAAGAAACACTGCAATTTCGGCTGCCACTATGAAGAAGTCCAAGAGCAATAAAGAGGTCACTGTCTTTGTCAATTGCTCTGACAGCACTAAAGGAAATCGTAGAGATGGTGATATAGACATGGTATTGTGCTTCATCAGCATCCTCAGAAAACTGTGAAAGGAAGCACGGGGTTGGGGCAGCCCTCGCCTGGTTTTGTTTCTCAGCAGTGCATCTGTAGCATGCGACAGCTTCTACTCAAAGCAGAAAGGAAGTAGCAGCAGCAACAAGCTTAAAGCCATTCCCATGTATGAGAATAGAAGCTGTAAAGTAACTTCTTCTCCTATAATATCTGAATTTTATTTGAGGATTCTATTTGACTTCCTGTATATCTATCACTGTCTCCCACCTTTCCTAACCTCTGCTCTTTCTTTTGAGGGAAGAGTAAGCTTCTGTCACACAGATGTGCCAATTTTTTTTCCTCTCTTGGGCACAAACCAATAGGACTTACTGCTTCATACACTTATGTCCTCAGTTCTTTTTTTTTTTTTTTTGCGCACCGAAGTCTGGATCTCTTTGAACTCCTTCTCTCAGTCCATACACCTCTTTCCTCCCAGCAGCATTAGTAACTAGGACTGCAATGGCTGGAAGACTCCAGCTTATTTATTCATAGATATGGTCACATCTGAATGCGAGTGGTTCACATCTGCCCTAGCTCTGCACTGTTTCCTGGCTGGGACTCAGCTGCTACTGTCTCTACCTGCTTCTAAGGTGTCTGCAAGAAACTTGCTGGCCTTTTAGTTTTGCCACATCAGACAGCTGCCGTTTATATACATAATGAGGTGTCTCAGAGACATAGTACAATCATGAAAAGATGCTGTAAACCAACTACAGACACATTACTCTTGCCTTTCCACTTTCAGATGATTCCACGCTCCCTTAAGTGAGAGTACATGCTGGGACCTGAGTTAACCCATTCTCCATATAAGGGTATCCAAACCCATGGGGACATGGTGATGTAACCTATACACGCAGTCCACTCTACATCCTCAGAAGATTAAGGGAAACAACTATCTGTTATTTCCAGGCATACTTTCATCAATAGCAAATGCTTACCTGGTGACATTTGGCAATTTAAACTTTAAGTACAGAACAGGAATCCCTATAAATTGCTCTGCCAGGTAAAGCAGTTCATAATTCTTTTCCAGGTTCAATGGGATACATACAGGAACAGACTGAAAATAACAGAAAAGAAAAAAGCTGTTAACGTTGTATTGTGAAATTCCGTTAAGCAACTTCCACTGTTTCCTGTTAGTCTCCTTTGTTGTTGTTGTTTGTTTAAGTAATGGATGACTAACTTCATTTACTTTTTCAAAATTTGAGTATCTATATATGAATAAAGAGATAGCTCTCTTTTTTTTTGTGTTTGGGATGGCCTTAAGTTGCACCAGGGGAGATTCAGGCTGGATATTAGGAAAAACTTCCTCTTTGAAAGAGTGGTCATGCACTGAAATGGGCTGCCCAGGGTGGTGGTTGAGTCACTGTCCCTGCAGGTGTTCAAGAAATGTATAGACATGTATTTAAGAATATGGTTCAGTGGGCAGTATTGGTGGTAGGTGGAAGGTGCAACAAGATTATTTTGGAGGTTTTTCCAACCTTAGTAATTCTATGATTCTATAAATGTCCAATTATTTAAGCTGTTGAAGGATCGTTTAGGTTGAAACAGTTCTGGTGGACTGCAACTATTTAAATATTCAGTATTTTAATCAAGAATTCTCATCTTCCATCATGCCCTTTTCTGTTACCGGGGACCTATGTCATCCACCTGCTAGAGTCCAGCCAAATTCCATTATTAAAGCTGTGTGGAATCTAAACCCGATCAGGAGTTAGAAGGGAATGAGGCCAGAGCTGTGATTTCAGGAGATTTAAAAATAAATGAATAAAGATCACCTTCTCTTTATCAATACCGATATACAACTATTCCCAGCTGAACAACCTCTAGTACAACTAGAATAATTTACCTGGAATAAAAAGAAGCAATTTACACGTAAATACAGTTACAGATCGGTACAAAATATTTCTGTCTGTCTGTTCACGTAGTTATCTTATTTGAGTTCTGGAAGAGGATGTTGATGCAATCAACAACACGCTTCCTGCTAGAATAGCACTGAATTAGTATTTCTGAGAACTGTTAATGGGATCAGGAAGGTCTTGAGACAGAATATTCTCAGGAAAAGTATAAAAGAGAAGTTGTATGTATTTGTGGGAACTAAAACTCCTTTAACAGTATGCAAAGCTGGGATTAATCCTAGTACTTTAGCCAAAGTCAAATATGAGTAATCACAGTCAGACAGCTGCAGCTGCAATGAGGAGAGAAAAATCAAAATCAACAACAACAAAACCAATGCACTTATTCTTTCAGATATTCAGCTACCTAAACTTTTAAATAGGCTTCTGCACATAGGGATTATATGTGGTACAAATTTAAACTGGTAAAATAATCAGCAAACAAATGTCAGCTATCCTTTCCAGGCATTGCTGGCTTCTTTGTATTCTGAAACTGTGATGTTATAAGTAAAGTAATATGCGCAGTTTTGTCTTGAAAGTAAAGTACTTAGAATCTCTTCTGGTAGAGGGAGTAGGTTCTGCAATGAAAAAAGGTGGGAAGATTCACAGAATGTGCTTTAGAGCACTGTGTCATCGACTAGTAGGAGCCTAAAAATCAATTTGCTATGAAGTTCTCTCTCAAAACATGTCTTGTGTATCTTTTATATGATGGCAGTATAGCAGTCCTATAGAGTAGAAGCAACAGAATACGTGTGAAGGGCTCTTCTGTTCTCAAGACATTCATTTGGTAAACAGCTGAATACGGTTCCCAAACTCTAACTTGTGTAATCATGACACAGCAGTTTCATTAACTGTACAGGTGTGCTTAATTTTATGGTTATTCCATTTTACATTTGCCAGTATAACTAGTCTTTGGACTGCACACATTTTCAAGTGATTGAACTACTTTTTCTAATTTCAAGGCCTGAAACTAGTTTCCAAACAGATAGTTAATCACTTTTGAACAGCATGGAACATGTAATGAAGCTAGAAGATACTCTTCTCTTCTCTCATGAAAAAGGAAAAAGAACTGTAGTGACTCCCAGTGTTGTTCAGATATTAAATTTCAGCAAGTACAAACAAGTTCTAGTACATACATGCTAGCACTTGTGCCAGACCTCATTCCTATGGCTTAAGCCCAGTTTTGTTGTACTGTCTTAGAGGTGTTGGTTTTTTTTTTGTTGGCAGTTATCTGCATCCACCTCATAAAACAAGTCTCAGCCTGCATGAACTTTTCAAAACATACAGAGAACGATTCACAAGAAAACCTTCGTACTGCGATTCTCCAGAGTTCCAAATTTTCTGCTACTAATAAGTGTAAATTTTCAAACTGAGCAACAGTGCATTTTGGCTGTGAGAGGCTCTTCAATTGGCAAGTATTACTACGTCATGTTTCTTAAGTTATTGCAGATGAAAACTGTGGAAAACAGTCCAGTTCTTGTTTTTTCGATCCAAACAGGATCTTTCAGTAATTCTGAAAGAGTGAGTGAAAACTTCTGTGCAGTCTATGGAAAACCTGGAAACATATGGGCAGATGGAATATTCTGGCTCTGAGTAAGATGAACAGGAATTATTTGTATGATAGGAGAAAGCTGGGGCCTATTTTGGAGACAGCAGAAAATACAGAAGACTGGCTAAGGCTAGCTTCTCTTGACAGGATTTGTAGAAATGAGTATGCATGAACTGAATGGCATCCAAATGCTTTACTGGGTCTGCTTTGTGAGCCAATCCATAGCTCAAAGTCACCAGCAATTTTTCAGCAATTTTGAATCAGTTCTCAAACAGCTTCCTGTTTTCTTGAAGCTAACTCATCCTGTCACCAATAGATATCCAACTTTGTGATTTTCCACGTGGAATTTTACGTAGTACAGTTTTACCTCACAATTCTTCATGTCCTTAGAGAGCTTGAACCCCTTCTTGCCATCACAATAGCAGCTATAACTTCCTGGAGAGTTTACGCAAAGTTGAGCACAAGTATTTTCAGCACATTCATCAATATCTAGAAAAGATGGAAGCACACAGCAAAAGTTATTAAGATTTTTCATTGAACAGACTGAAAATAAACGTTAAATTAATGGAATGATAGACAGGATGGGTTCTTCGGCATAAATGTATCCAACAGGTGACTACTGCTAAGCTAAACTAATGCTAATGGATGTTTCTTATGTCAGATTTTGAATCCAGAATTACCTGCTGGATGTATAAACCCTAGCAATCTGAGAAGGGCCTTGTACTCAGCTGGGGAAATTTTCCCGAGCTGGGGAAAGCTTGGTCTGATTTGTGAGGCAGTAAGAAGCTGAGATGCAAGGTGGTTGCATTAGCACACAAGAGACCTCAAAAAATCATCATAACTTGAATTACTCTTAAATAATGACTGTATAAATTCACTTGTGACTGTGCCTGAAATTACAGTTTTCAGAGAACATTTGCCAGTGTAAAGAATTGTCACTGCCTAGATCTGAGAAAGCTGTCCTATTAAAATGCGTTACTCTGAATATACATATATATATATGTACACACAGGCAAACTCCTGCAACTGTTCTGCTCATGGACTGATTCTTATTTCATTCATTTTGGCCTTTATCACCCATAGTATTTAAGTGAGTAAGGTATGAAGGTGGGTTGCAATATCTAAGAGTTTATTTTGGAGCCTTGTTCATAATTATTTCCACATATGCCTCAGAGAAAATAGTCACAAATTAGTCACGCAGCAGAACTTGGTCAGTTGTTAAGAAGTATTTTGCTGATGCGCGACTGAAATTCGACCCTTCCGCTTCCTTCATCTACAGTTAGATTGCCTCTTCTTTCATTTGGCATATGTACTCCTTTCTATTTGGAGATCATTAAACTGTTTACGGTCTTGATGGCTGTTGTCTATCCTAATAGATTGCAAGCTCAGCTTGGTAAAAGGGGTTCTGCTGTGAAAGTCATTTCCTAATAATTTCCAGTGACTGGCAATCTGATGTCTATTTAAAACTAAGACAACAAAACGATTGATTTCAATGTCAAGCTGGTTCTGTCGCTGGTTGTTTTTTCTAATTTTACCAAACATGTCAATGAGGCAATGACAAATTCCAAACAGAACCTAGACATACTATGCAGTGGGTGAGAAGAATGTTTTCTCTATACTTTCCTGTTCTGCTCGCTTTGGAAAAACAAATTTCATTCTTATTATGATCACCCTGAGGATCAGAAGAGGGTGAGAAATCCACCTAGACCTGAGCATATGAAGAAGAGAAGGAAAAAACCCTATAGCGTGCTTCACTGTGAAGATATGAAAGGAAACACAAAATTCAACATCTCCTGAGAGGAACAGAAGTAGAGAGACTCTGAGAAGCAACTCTTCTCAAGGCATTCCACAGGAACATGACTCTGTAGAGACACTTTAGGAGGCATTGTTCCCTGTGGAAGATCCTTTACCCCTTCCAGCACATGAACACTAGCCAGTACAAAAATAAAACCATAAACACTGGCTAGCCAGTAGCAATAGAGTAAATCATTGTACTGAATTCACTGAAAGCAGCAGTTCATCTTGAATGCATTCCTCAGGCCCGGAGCCTGCAGACAAACATAAGCTTATGAAGCTATTATGAAAGCTTATTGCACACTGCTTGACAGATGAATTTATATCATTAAATCAATTACTCAGAGACTTGCACTAGTCTTGAGGAGGTGTAAATTTCCATTGCCAAAATGAACCTAATGCTCATGGGTAAGGTCTCCCTCCAGAGAGTATGATACTAGCAGGAGGATAGCAAACTTCATGCATAGTTATGAAAGTCTCCTTCCACATCAGCTGTTCTGGAATCCCTTATCAGTCCAAATAGCAGAATCTCACCATGCAGAGCTAATTGTCCTGTTATAGAAATGCTGAGTCAGGATGAGGTTTTTTGGAGGTTTTTTATCACTTTAAAATTATCCTTTTCTTCTTCCAAGTTATATTCAATGTTTTTGCATGCTTGTTTGAGCTATTTCAAGGGCTTCCCACAGATCTGTCCAAATGTCAGTCTCAGGTCATAAAATAGTCATCAGAAGCTCCTCAGACAAACCTATGGATATGAGCAGCATCCTGGGTTCATACTGCTGCTTTCAGTGGAAGACTGAATAAGTTGCTTTTGCTGAGATAATAAGATATAAAATCAGTCGTGAAGGAGTTGCAACCCATACCCTAGAAGAGAGCCATTCTGTATACTGCTAGAGAAACATAGTAATTTCCCCAGAGAATGGATGTGGATAAACAGTGTTTTGCGTGTGTTAAACAATTCATGAGGGAAGGGGAAAGCCTTATTCCTCGTCTCAGATTTTCAGAACAGGTGCTAGGGAGGACTAGTACCTGAAATGCAGAAGTATTCTGTCCTGTTTGATTAACTGGTTCATTCACTTCTTTAGAAGTTCCCCATTCAGAGAAGGAAAAATAATTTGAAGATAGGCATGCAAAAAAATATTAGGTAATTCTTTAAAATACTGTTTCAGCATGAGATGAGAAGAATATACATCTGTATCTGAAATAGTATGACTTCTATTCAAAAAGACTGGAATGTACAGATTTCTTCCTCAATAGCATCTTGCAGAAGGTGGGAATGAGGAACTGTAGCAAAATTCTCTTAGGAACTGGGGGGGAAAAAGAATCTCTTCTATTCCTCATTATGCTAACAGTCGTCATCAATGTAAGTGTGTATAAATGAATGCAAACCTGATTTTTCTAGCAAATGTAATTGCATTTGACCACCTACATGCAATATGACAGCAAAAAACTAATGCCATTTAGTCTTTCTGGAAGGCTATATTTCTCTCTGTCTACACCATCTTGTCCTTACACAGCATTTGGTGAGTCATTTAATGTCATTATAACTAGGTCTTATCATCAGCATTGTGTTCCATACACGAGGTAAATCTTTGCTGTTTTTATGTTCTCCTCCTGCAACCTTTTGGGATCACTGTATTCAAAAGAAAAATAACACTTGAATTCAATTTGATGCAACCCAGATATCTGCAGAGAGTAGTGAAAGGGGTGACAATTAGATTAATTACCATGAGTTCTTTCTCATTCCAGTGCATGTAGCTCAAAAAGGGGCACAAAATTATCAGTAACATTTTAATCCCATGGTAACTGGACAAAGAGCAGATATCTGAATACATAATCATTACCACTATGAAAAACTTTGTCACAAGAATGCTGCATGAAAAGCCACCGAGCTAAAGATTTGTAACCAGAAACAAACTGCTTTTCTGTCCTTCTGAGCAATAAAATAGATCTAGCATTTAAAATAAAAATAGGTCACTGATGTTGTTTTTTGTATGTGGCAGAAATTTCCCCTTCATAGTAAAACTCTAAAAGCTCACATTTCTCTTTTACAACTGAAATTGAATTTCTGATGTATATGCTAAACAGAAACTTTAACAGAGTGAAATACATTGTAGAACAAGTACGAAGATACTTTCAATGCTTGAAAAAGTTACTATTTTACAACAGTTTTGGAAGAGTGCCTTCTTGCCACTTTACCACAAGTTATCAGTGCTTTTCAACTTTGTTGTAATTGTTACAGAACTTTTTCTTGAGGCTCTTCCTTCTATCGTAAAGCTTCAGAAAAGAGGAAAGTGTCTCTTGGTGCAGGTCTTTTTTTTTTTTTTTTTTTTTTTTTTAAATGCCACAACTATTTTTCTGGATATAGAAAAGCATTTTTCATTTTTAAATGCTGGGTACTTTATACAACTGCCATGTTATGACAAACAGTCCAGAATGGAGATCAATTCATACTTATGCTGTTAGTTTCCGGTGCAACTACAGACCTCAAGGAGGGATTAGACAATTGAATTTAATGCTAAATTGTCATGGTTTTGTGATTTTCGGTTATTGGTATTCCACATCATAACATCATGTAGTGGACATACCTAGTTCTCAGAAGAGAAGGACTACTACAGCCCCCACGGTACTTTGCTCTTTTGTTACCATTTTCCAGCTGGAGGGAAAAGATAGAAGCTCGCAGTATAAAAACTTGCAGATCACGAGACCTCGTCCCTTTTTCCGCCGTCTCTTGTCTTGGCAGCACCTCGCTCTCCAGCCGTCTTATCGTCGGTAGTAGAGTAAGGCCTACCTTGATTTTGGGACATTCTCTCTCTCTGTATTGGATTTATCAGCTTAAATTGTAATTATATTGTATTATAGTGTGTTGTTTTGCATTCCGATATTTTATTTAGTTTATTAGTTTGTTTCTCCTCAGATTGTTGCCGCTGTTCTTTGCTCTCAGGGCCATCTCCCTACCCTTTTCCCCTTTCCCCTTTTCCCAGGACGTGGGCCCTTGGGTCCCCCGTCCCCTTTGTCACGGAATCGGGCCTAACGCCCGTAAACCGTTGACATAAATTTAAATTTTAAATAAAACTGACCTGAATGAAAAGCTCTTTCCAGTAGTTTACGTTTAAAGGCATATAAAGGACAGAGAGACTCAGTCCCTGGCCATGAAGGCTAAATAAGCACCTAAGCAGCCTATTAGATGGATAAAGAAAAACTTTTTAGTTTTTTGGCACCAATAGATTAAGCTTTGTTTTCATTTCTGGTGATTGCCTCCTTATAAATATTTCTGTTTCACCTGGTAAGTAACTAACAAATAAGTGCTTTTAATTGCTTTTCCTATAAATTCTCTCAAGTTAGAGGTATATATTAAACTGATAAATGTGAAATATTCCATCCTCATAACTATAATGGTGCTTAGAAACAGGGTAACAGACACCCTAGTAATGTCCAGATGCTAAATACATTGCTCCAAGTTATCCAAAAGAAACTTGTTAGTTGGTAAGAGAGCTTGGACAGAAAGTCCTCTTTACAGTGGGACAGGTAACCTCCCATGAACTGACAAAATCATCTGGCATTACAGAAGGACACACAAGAATATAACGTGATCCTCTAAGACCTCAGAGAAAGCCACTGCAACTGTGCACATTGCCTGCAATATAGCTTGACTGGACCCTTGAAAGATCAAACAGGTGAGTCATTCCATAGTAAACAATATATCATATAAGAGATGCTGGAGTTTGTATAGCAGTAGATTCAAAAATGAAAAGAAGCACGGGGAAAGATGAGAGGAAGGAAAGTCCTACCTTCACAGTTCTTGGAAGTTGAATTGTATGCATAGCCTTCTGCACATTCACATTCGTATTTTCCCGGAGTATTCTTACAGACTGCTGTCCCACAGATGTTTGGATGTAATGCACATTCATTTATATCTAGAAATACAAACAAGTTATTAAAAATAAGTCACTCTTTTGCATACCATTTTTTCTTAACTCTGTCCAGAACTGTAAGAACTCAGTGAGGCTGGCAAACTGTTTCTTCCTTGTTTGGTTTAATGTGCTTTTATAGTGGTCTATAAGTATAGCAGTAAAGACTTCCAGAGGTCCCTGAAAGGCATTTCTGCATACTTAGTGAAAAATGAATTATCTGCCTGTCTACCTTTAACATTTTCTAATCTGCTTAGTGGACAACAGGAAAAGAGATGCATATCTAGGAATGCAGTAAGAGAAATAGTCTGTGGATTTCCTATAAGCTAAGCCACGCTACATAATAATATCCCATCTTTTATAAAACATCCAGAAAGACAAGAAATAATCCTATCCATTTCTTACACATCACAATCTTCTTTTAATTGGCTATGCTGACAGATTTTCAAGTTGTTCACTGTCTCTTCATCCCTCAAATCATTTCAGTGTTTATCTTCTGTGTTGTTTCCTATTTTTCAATGTCAGTGTGACAACCAGATGCAACATATAGCATAAACCTAACTAAATGTCTTGTAGACAGAAAAATATCTGATCCCTGGTAGTTCTTTAATTCCTACCTGTATGCGCAACGGTCATTCTAGTTTTCCCTGTGGTTTTGTAGTAGTTGTGGAAATGGCACTGGGAGAACAGATTCTGCCACTTGCTTGTGAGGATTCAAAACATTTTTGAAGTCACAGCTGTCTGAAATACAGCCTACTTTTTGAGAGTTACTTCGTGCACTTTAAATTCTTGGTGGATAATTTTGAAGTTGGATGTAATTAAACACTCAAATCTAGTTTTTAAATGCCCAACTTGTACTCTATTTGATTAATTCTCAATGTTATTTGTCAATCTGATGGTCTTTGAATGATCAACAACCAGATCTGTACTTACATCACTACTGAAAATAGAGTAGAACTCCAGAAGAAATATCTAAATCTAATAATAATCTTCACTGGGAAAAAGATTCTGAGATTTTTTTCTTTTAGTTGCCTGGTTATTTCACTTTGTCTGCTACACATTGATTCTAGTATTAATTAACTAAAAGAGCTTGTTCTTTTTAAGCCAAGCATTGTGTTACATTAAAACTTTTGCAAAAAAACTGTTACTTCATTGATCCAAATCGTTAAAGTATGTTTGAGTATTTTTAGCTTTGATCTCTTTTTTAACAGACTTCTTCAACAATATTCCAAGAATTGCAGGGATTCTAAGCAGCTTACCTGCTCTCCCTGTTTCACATAACAGCAATCTTTTTTTTTTTTTTCTGGAATTCCCAAAGAAATTGTTAATTCACAAACACATATAGACTAAAGGAAGAAACAGTGACAGACAACCCTCAACTCTGGCCTCGTGAACTATTTGACATTATCTGAAATGGTTGGCATGGTTCAGGAATAAAATATATGATGTGAAAATGAAATTAGGTTGCTTTTTTTTTTTTTTGAAGTAAGATTTGCTTAATACATACTTTATCTGGAGTGGAATGAAATGCATAGGTCATGGTCAATAATAAACTGACAACTGACACATTCATGTGTGGGGAAAAAATTATGCTCGGCGAGTGAAAGAAAACTCTTTCTCTTCATGCAGAGCATTTTCAGATTCATTAATAATTTATTCTCCAATGAACATACAAACTCCCAAAAGAAGATTGCAAATTAGGAGTGACTCAGCCTAAGCCAGTGTTTGCCAGATAGGATTTGAATTATAACAATGTTAGCTGGTTGCAACACTCTGTGTTTTAGTTTCAACACGCTTAAAGGATGTATGAAACTGGTTAATGACCAAAACTTTTTTTGAACCTTAATAGGATCAACACCTGAGTTCCTTGATCTTGTTCACTAAACAGCTGTACAAATGCTTGTAGTGGTGTAAGGCAGGAGGCTGGATGAGCAGCCCGGTTGAAGCAGGTCTGCTTCTTCCAGGGGCAATGCAATCTTCTGCTGATTTAGAGCATTTATGGAACTATTTGGCTAAATTAACTCCTCTGTAGTCAATAGGCAATGGATTGTTATGTAATGGTACTCTCCTTAAGCCTCATTTCCTACCTCTGCAATCCCGTTTATTTGAATGCATGAAGTAGCCATCTTCACATAAACAACGGTAGCTTCCAGGTAAATTAGAACAGCGTTGGCTACAACCTCCATTTAAGTCTTCACATTCATTTATATCTAGAAGGAAAACAAAATAAAAATCTTTGCTCAGGCCAAAACATTCACTGACAACTGTGTGCATGTAGGTACACTTAAAGATCTGATACTATTCAGCACTAGTAGAACTATAACCGTGTTCCTAAGAACTAATATTGTAATGAGATTAGAGATTATACCTTCTTCACAATTCTCTCCTTGCCATCCTGGTTTACAGACGCATGTATATCTGGCTTGTCCATCTATGCAATCCTTATATCCATCTTTATGGCATGGCAGAGGGCTACACTGGTTTGAAATTTCTGCAGGATGAAAACATTAGAAGTACTTGTTATTTGAGGACATTTCCCTCAAGGATCAGCATAATCTTTCGTTTTGTCTTCCACAGGTACCTTTTACCTTTCATAAAACAGGGAGAGGCTTGATGAATACGATCAAATATTGATACAGAGCTCTTGCTATTAATTCTGTTAGCCAGAATCAGCAAGTGAAAAAAATCCAAAGCCACCAGTATTCTCCACTAGACAGAAAACAACTAGAAAACAAGTGATTCACTAAATCACAACAATCCTTGCAGATTGTGACCATACAAAGTCTTGATACTATTTTTTTTTTAATTTTAAGGACTTATTTAACTTTTTAAAGAATAATGCTCTGTCTCATCATGCTGACACAAATTTCAGTAGAAATCCCAAATTTTCAAGAACAACAAGTACTCCAGAATAAAATTCAAGAGCTCAGTTTCTCCGTTTGAGAAACTGTATTGTGTTCATACGGACTCATACCTCAGTTTGTTTCGTTTGCCCAAGCCCTGTGGGTACACTGGATACATCAGTGTTTAATATTGTCACCTGTCACAAATATTAACTTAAATGAAAAAAAAAAATTAGATTGGAAAAAAGCAATTGAAGATTCTTTATGCATGCTGGCAAGACTTCTGGAAGCAAGGCTCAAAATACATAGTTGGGACAGAGAACACAAAGATCACTATCTTTCTGCTATGCCCAAAATACATAAATTCTTTTAACTTTTTCCTCTATTTTCATACTTTTTACCAGCATACTACGTAATGTGTCTGTATATTTATTTCTCTTGAGTCTGTCAGTAGTTTTATGGATTATTTATTTGCAAACCCATAGAAGTCACAAATACATTGTTTCTTCTTAAAAATTATGTTCTTGTACTGTTCTAGGATGTTATTTCAAGGCATGTTTTCTACAATGAAAAAAAAAGGTATTCTAAAAAAACAGGTTGAATGAAGAGAAAGGATTTTGGGATGCTCAGATTAAAAAAAAAAAAAAAAAAAAAAAGTGGTAGGAAAGGCAAGTAATCCTGCAGACTGAAACTTGCTGCGATTCTGCACCAAAAACCTCACTGGATTTCTTAAAGCTGAGCCCCACAAATGACTAAGTTTAAAGTTCTGTAAGAAAGCTTAAAAAACTGTTAGTATATTTGTCAGTTAAATTTACTTAATATTTAATTCTGCTGCAAGTAAATCCCAAACCTCAGAAGCCAGCCAAGCTCCAAAACTATACAGTATCTCTAGAATTGCCACTGTATGGCACTTAATACTCACGCTGAAGACCAAAGGACTCCAGTTTCAGGTAAGACTGACAGAAGAAATTGCAAAGAAGAAATAAAAGGAATGGGGCTTATGTATGACTCTGTCACAGCAATTTCCAAAGGTAAGTTCCAAAACTACCTACATTTTTTTCTTGCATGCTAATTTTCTGCTTTTGTAGGTCAAGGAACAAGTGTGTGAACGAGGCTTGGTACAAGCAAAGTGTTTTATAAATGACAGATGTGGAAGATACACTTGAAGTATGTAACTGCAGAACAAAACTAAGTATGAAAGTTTCTCAGCAGAAAGTAGTATGTCATGTGAGTCTGAACTGAGAGAAGATGGCTTAGGTTGTCAGTGCAAAATATACATAGATGGAATAAGGTGAATTAAGTAAATAAATGGGAAGAGAACTGGGGAAGCTAATGAATTAAAAACAGGAAAAAAAAGCGAACTGGTGAAATATGTTAGAGGAGAAAGACAAGACAGGATGGATAGGACTGGATGGACAAAGGCTGGATGGACAAAGATGGTTTGCAGATGAATGATTTGGATGCCACAGAAGGGAAAGTAACGTAGCAGGTACTTGCTCCAAAAGCAGGCCTAGTGTTCCTCTTTTCCCAGTCTGGGGAACCTTCTGAACCTACTACTATTGAGCAAATCTTTTTGAGAAACATTTGTGACAACAACTAAATGTCAGAAGATCTACTCAGCCTTCAGTGGAAGACAGCTGGCAAGAGATGTATGCTGGTACCTCTATCCTCTCCCACTTTAAGTCTTTGGTGTCCAGGAGATCTGTAGTGGTGAGTTGGATAGATGTAAATGTTGGGATTTATGAGGCATTTATTTTCAAAAGCAGTTAAGTATGCAATTATGTGATATAAATGTTTAGGAACTTCAAGCTATTTTTAAATTCTGTTTGCATTGTTATTTTTATTATTTAATTTTCCACCTTGAGATTCACACTAGTTACTGTATTGTTCTAAAGGGACTGTTCATTTTTTTTCTCATTAGGAAAATTGGATTTTTCATTTTGACACTATCAAAACAATTTGGATAATTATGTTAAGAAACACAAAACTTTTAAAATGAAAAAAATGTTTTGATATTCAGTATCACAAGATGCTTGAGTCAATGAAAATACATTTTTAAAAAAAAGTTATCGTCTTAATGGGAATTTTTTATCCTGCTTTCTCAGCGGTATCTCCTTTCCAGAAATGTTCTGCATAAAGTCCTTTTAACAGTCAAGCCTTAGAAACACTTGCAAAGGTTATGCTAACTCTCTTAACTTGTCCTTTTTCCTGTTGACTGACCAACAGGAACATGTTTTTTTCCAATACTGTGAATCCAAATGGAGAAATACAATGACAACAAGTAAACTAGTTGTTTTCACTGCATAATACAGAAACGCTGTACATTCACACAACTCTGCTAAATTCTTTCCTCCCAGGACCTCTAATGAGTGAGAAAGTGTAATATGAATGGGAGTACATTTTAGTTTGCGACAGCAGGCACGTTGGCTAAATGATCTGGAAAATATGTTCATCCATGACTACGCATAGTATCATTATTAAGGACTTTTTTTTTTGCCTTCTGTTGCTTTCAGTGACAAAAATAGAGATAGATGCATAAGAATAAGAAAATTTCTCCAGTGCATCTAGGCTATAAACGTTTAAGAAGTTTAGAGAGATGTTTCTACAATGACAAGTAAGGAATAAGCAATGGATGTTTCCTGCGAATTTAACAGAAAAAATACAGTTCACACTGCAGTTATGAATGTATGGGCATAAAAAACCACATATTTGAGCAGCATCACGAACTCTTTACTTTGTGTCCGTCTTGTGTCTGAAGTAAATAACTTGATCTTCTAGCTAATGTTTGAATTTTTCAGTTGGATTACACACTTCACGGAGGGCTACAGTGTAACCACAGGCCAAAGTAGTACCAAGGGGAATGTGCCAGGTGGTCTCTTTCCTCAACTGAGGAAACAAGATCTGCTTGGAGGCCAAAGTCTAGTATAGTTACTAAAGATGTGGCAGACTACTGAGACCATACTAGGGAATATCAGCAAGCTGACACAGCACATGCTTCTATGTTCCTAGAAGTCTTCAGTCTTTGTTTCTTTTCCTCTATGCTTTATAAAAATTAAAAACAGTCACTTACTCTGCAAGCGCTCTCACCTAAATTTCTTGTCAATTTATTTTCCCATATAATTGTTTGCTTGAGTTACATAGAGGTTTGTGTATTTTTTCTGCCAGGAACAACTATTTTGTAGCCATGCACGTGCATGTTCTCAAGTGTGAGTGCACTAGGTAAAGCATCTAGCAGCAGCACTTACCTTTGACACACGCTCTCAGGTCAGCAGGAGAATCTGGAGTAACTGCAGAAACCCTGAAAACCCCTGCTCGATAGGAGGCAAGGCAGCCTGCAAATGCAAATCCACATATATGATACAAACACTCATTTAGACTGGAATTACAACAGCTTATGCATGGCATCTTCGAAGAATCTCTTCTCACAGTTTGAATTAGAGAACTTGTCTGGGCATATTAAGGACAGCTGATCACAGACCAACCTTCTGAGTGACACTGCTGGGATCTAAGCACATCAAACTGCCAAAAAGCTACTATGCATTATAATCAGCATGGAAATCATTTAAGTGCTGCGGGCAAAATAACAAAACTAGCATTACTCAAATAGGAAGGGTAGTGAATGACATACTAGAGTTGCTCAGGTTTCTTGTACTTACCTAAATACTTGGGATAAAAATACTCCTGCACAAAGAAAAGAAAAAACAAAGAGTAAGAAAAACTGAAGGTAGACAGAATTACAGCAAAATACACTGAATATATTCTAAGATATATTTGTCTTATAACTATAAAAGAAGCAAAAAAGAAAGTCACTTTGATTCTTAATGATATATGTAAAACTTGGCATATATTCTATTGTTCAGGGTAAGATAGCAGATTATTTCACAACACAGGACTCAGTGGAGAGAAGATTAAGATTCTGCATTGAATTCGACAATTTAAAAGTGAAGGCAATGAAAGTGAATTGAACATGATAATGAATTAGAGGTCAAAATGAAAATTTGAAAAATTTCTCTTAGAATGGGAGGATCTTGCCCGATATTATTACCAGAGACTGAAAAGCCTCCTTTATTTCCCTTCTTTACCTCAAGATAAAAAAAAAATAAGAAAAATATAAAAAAACATGGAATAGCTTGACTATTTCACAAGAAATGCACTCCAAATAAGGTGAAGTCTTATTAAAACAGATTTTTTTTATAAACAACGGATTACTGAAACAATTTAATTATTGTACTTAAATATTAACAAACAGTATCTCCAAATATATGCAGTGTTATCAAGGACAGAACATAGAGCTAAGGGCTTGCAAAACAAGAATTCATTTTAATCACATATATTTTGTACATAATAACCCCTTTACAGGGTGAAGCTGAATACAATATTCCTCATGCTAAATATTGTGCAGAGGGAATGAGCTGAGGAACGGTTATTTCCACCAGGAACAGTAGTATGTTCAATCCCTTCATTAAAATGGTTGCACTGCCAGGCATTCTCTGTGTAAAATTTTAATTGAAGCCAACAGTATTTCCCCACGTGGAATGCTTGCAGACAACTGTGGTCTAAAGCTGGTGATCCATACCTGAAATTAAAATAATATCTACTCAACTATTCTCTTTGCTTATATGGTATTCACTATTAATTGTTTCTATACACAGAAGACTTTCAACCCAGTTCTTGGTCTGCAAGATTTGGAGTGTGAATTCTATGTACTTCTAGCAATCCCACTGCAAAGAACTACTATTTATCTCACAGATATTCATCATATACTTACAGTTTCAGGATTATTTTCGAAGATTTCTCTGGCTTCTTCCTTGTTGCATAATTCTTCAACACACTCTCTTTCTAAATTTCCCTTCTTACTTTCTTCCATAAAAGAATTTGCTCGACGCTTCCTCACCAGGAACTCAGAGGCATACTGTTGGGATAAAACTTAGTAGAAACATAGGAGCTCTGTTATTTATTTTTAACTGCTGAAATATGAGACAAATATGAGTCTCCCTTACAAAAGTCTGAATTAAATGCTTACTTATGAAGTGGCTGTTTCCTATGATTTAGTATAGGCATGAACATTCCAGGATTCTGTTTTTGGTATGTATTCTAGCTGTTTCTGACCAAAAAAAAATGCCAAGTCACCACAAAAAAATTATGCAAGCTGTGTCTGAAGCATAATTTAAATGTTATATTCAGTATTTTTTTTTTAGCTACAGTTTTGTAAATGAGATATGTGACTGATAAATGGAAAAACGCTCTCAAGCCTTCTCCGTTACCTGTTTCTTTGACCTAAAAGTAAATATTCTGATCCTATACATGCAATCAAAAATGTGTCATATAGAGATCAGGTTGCCTGTTATATTTAATTAACACAAAGTCATTTTGTTTTTTCAGAATCACAAAGAATATGACAAAGTAAAAGATGTGAATGACATTCTGAAAAATATCGAGGCCGACAACTTGAAACTACATTCATATTTGAAACAGGGAAAAAATAGAATCCTATTTAAATTTTGTATTTCAAATTGATCCCATTGTGTGTCATTCCTAATTTTCACATATTTTATTACTGCTATTTTATTGACTCTTAGGCAACTGTGAAGAAATGAGTTGTGAAATTGTATTACAATAGAAAGATATCCATTTGGTCCAATGTTCTTTGCAGAGCACGCGATATTATGGGGAAAGGGACTAAATTAGACTGCCTCACTGATTTTATTTTTGGACATACCTTGTGATTAAGAGAAAAATGGATGAGCATAATTGGAAGAACTCCAGCTCACAGGTTTAAAGAGCATTGCTGACAGATGCTAACTAGACAGCATGGCACTTCTGCACCTTCCCCTCTTTTACCAGCTTTTATACCTCTCTGACTAGCATAACTGTGTGAGGGTTGTGGTACCTGCTGTGCAAATCAGATACAGTGTACTTAAATATTCATCACTAGTCTATGAAGATCAATTTAAGCAGACATAGTCAATACAGTGCTGTTTATGAGCTTGTAATACCTCAAACCCAGAGCACCTTTACGAGATATGCCAGCAGCCAACTGTCAGAGAATGGTCTCCCAAAGCACTAAGAAGAGAGGGAAAACTTAAAAGGTTTTTCAGGAAGAACAGATAATGATGTTCAGACCTTGAAGGCAGAATGGCTTTCAAGTGACAGATGTAACTTAAAAGCACACCACCCAAAACACAAAGCTCTCTATCAAGTGATGGCAAACACAGCTGAAGCATTCTGGAGCATCTTAACACTGGACAATGACTTGATGAAACCTTTCTGTTACAGGTATTTGATAGAGAATAAGATTGTAAGCTTCAAATTGATTTACTTGTTTGGTGTATTTGATAAGATTAATCCTTATGGTAAGGAAATAGGTAAGATTTTCTGAGAAGAAGGCAGATCTATTACAGTATACCTCTAAAGTTCAGAAGCACACCCTTATCTCAGAAAGTAACCAGCAAGTTGCGAACAAATGCAAGGAGGAGAGGCTAGCTTGTGCTCTGTTCTGAGTATCTGAGGCATCAGCCTGGTATTGGAGGATTTAGTTCTTCTTACATACATGATCCATGAGTTAGTCTTAATGGAGACTGGAAAGATCTCTATAAAGATCTGTAAGGTGAAGACTGATCCAGAACAGCAATGAGGCCAAGACTTCAGTACAAAGCTCTGCTGGAACATTTTGAGAAGCACAAAATCCAGATAGATATGATTATGCTGATAGAAAAGAACTTTCACCAGTGTATGCTACCATGAAAAACCAAGTAGGTGAACAAGCAGAAAAACTCTTGCCAATTTTGTTTATGGTTAGCATCAGTGTAAGCTTGCTGATACAGCTTTGGGGCAGAGGCTCTGTGGTGAAGATGAGGCCTTACTCACAGCTGACTTTGAATGATCTTGTTTTGACCATCATTCTCATTTCAACACACTTTTTCAGTAAATAATGTGCAATAAAATTCTGAGTGTAATGTTTTGGGAGACATAACACTAGTGACATAATACAGTGGGGTAGTAGAATTAGGCATATTCCTCTACAAGACAGTAGTTTAACCTCCATTATAAATTTTTAAGCTTTGAATTTAAATAAGATGTGCAACTCAGCACAAATTCCATATTTTTATTGAAAATATTTCAATTCACATGTACAGACTTAGTAGCACATTTACTCAACTGTTTTTTCCTTACAAGGATCATGACAGGACTTTTATTAGGACAACAACAAAAAAATCCTCCCTGTTGTTGCTGCCAGTTTGATTACAGGAAACTCCAGTGAACTCCTGACCCTGCCAAACCAATAGTTAACCCTTAACAAACTCAGTGTATTTCATTTAAATATCACTGAAGCCTCCTGGAACTCCTGGCAACAGTTTCAACCAACAGGCTCTGCACAGACACAGTACAGTAACCAGTTATCAAACGCATGTTTAAAAGCAATACTCTTGATAAAGAAGAAAAAAAAATAATGGGGAGAGGATAAGACTGAGTGGTTCCTTAAAGCTAATTTGTAGTGCACAGACAGCCACAAACCTGCCTTAAGTGGGCTAGTTAAGCACAGCTTAGAGCTGCTTATCAAATACCCCAGTTGTGGAAAGCTGTTGTAGCCTACTACTGCTGTCACGGAAACTTTGTAGACCCAATACAATGAATAAAAACTAAAAGTGATGACACTCTAGATAGTGGAATTGCCTTATTTGTACAGCTGTTGTATTGCAGTCAGTTCCATAACTCCTAGAGTCTTCAGAAATGCACATCAGTGACGTAAGCTTTATGCAACCAGGAAATTAAAGCCAACTAACTGCTAACGTTTGTCTGTCCTGTTTTGCCCAAAACGTAAACACACATATGCTGCAAAACAAGAACATTTAAAAAGCTTGAAATTAGTCCAGTGCTGCTTACTGCTGCACGTTATTACAGATTAGCCATTTGTATAAAAAAGGACGGAGTACATACGAGGCCTGCTCCAAAAGTAATGCTCCTCTTTTATTATGTTGGTCTACATCAGAGGCAGATGTAGGTGCTATGGCATTAGAGGTTGAACCTTCCCACCAGTATTCTGTTATGTTGTTGCTGTGCAACAGATGACAACAGAGGGGCAGTCTGACAAAATGACATCTGACATGGAAGTGTGTATGAAGCAAAAGTGTGTCACTGAATTCCTCCCTATGGGAAAAATGGCACCCAGTGGCATTCATCAACACTTGTTGAATGTTTAGGGAGACCAAACAGCGGAAATAGCGTTACTGTGCTCTTTGTAACTGTTGTCATTTTCATATAAATCAGTAGGAAGGATTACTTTCGGAGTGACCTACGCATTTGCCCCTCTTTATGCTTCTGGGCATAAATTGACAGAAAGCCACAGGCAGAGAGACAATTTTACTTTACCATTTATTTATTTATTTACTTTATTGTGTGGCACATGCTTATTATTAAGACCTGTTTTCTCTTTGCTTTCAGTGTCACAGAATCCCCTGGCACTGTTCAGAGATGGAGAAAGGAAACTGGATTACATGGGCCACGGGTACCTTGTACAGGTAGGTCAACTTCTTATTTCTCACTTAGTAAAAAAGAAAGCTGACAAGGGTATGCAGTAGGGAAGAATAATGAAATAAAGTGTCTAAATTCAGTATCTGTAGGGGGGCTATAAGAAAGAAAGGAACAGACTCTTTATCAGGGTCTGTTGGGACAAGGGAAAATGATTTCAAACTAAGAGGTGAGATTTAGATTGAATATAAGGTAAAAGTGTTTTACAATAAGGGTGGTGAGGCACTAGAAGAAGTTGCCCAGAGAGGTGGTGCATGCCCCATCCCTGGAGAAACCCAAGGCCAGGCTGGACAGGGCTCTGAGCAACCTGATCTAGCTGTAGGTGTCCCTGTTCATTGCGGTGGAGTTGGACTGGATGGCCTTTAAGTGTCAACTCACACGATTCTAGGAAAGTGTTACGAAAACAGGAGAAAGGGAGCTGTCGAAAAAAGCCTATTTTTAGGACCAGTTCAAACCCAATTTCTAAAATGAACTTTCATCTTTCCATACCGTTCTCGTCCTATCCTGAATCCCTGCCATTCAAACACAAGTCTGATTAGTAAACATTAGTTTTGTCTTCTGACTGTTTAATCATTAGTAAGACACGTCAGAAGCAGGCTTGCTTTGAGCCCTAATTCTGGCTGCCCCAGATACACAACTGTATCTAAGAGGACCAAGCGCGATAGGTGAGGGGAGGCTCTCCCTGAACCTCTCGCTTCAGAGCGGCCCTGCAGCCCCCGCCGTAACCGCGGGCCACGACTCCGAGCGCACAGCCCTCAGCCGGGAGGGCCCCGTCGCTCGAGGCAGCCCTCGCCCCGCCGCCCGCGCCCCCCGCCCCACTCACAGGTCGCAGCCTCCGCCAGGGCGACGGCCACCGCCAGGCCGGCGAGCAGCCTCATCGCTGCCGGCGGGCGGCGG